>NW_026137643.1:0-50000 GCF_019393585.1 Leptopilina boulardi | reverse complement strand
ATCTGGCATCTTTGTGGTGAATTTATACGGAAAAAACCGAGAATAAACAGGATAATATTGGCCGACCGCATGGCAAGGAAAATGGACGCCAACCTGTTCTCGCCGGCTGATCTCACCAAGTAGTAGTGTGGATTTCTCGAGTGTAATAATTGAGTTTAATAAATTCAGAATTAGAAATAATTTATATAAAAATTATTTAAATTGCAGTGTTTCATTTATTAAATTCAGTGTAGTGTGTCGTTCTCTCTCACCTGTGTGTGTAACTCACGTCCTGAGAATAAAATAAATGTTTCGCTTAGTGTAATGTGTGAACTCGCGGTAAGTCGAGCTAGCCCGGGTAGAGTTCACACTTCGAAACGGTCAACGGGGATCCGGGTAATCTTTTACCTGGCGCTGAGGAGAAACCTCTAAACGGATCACCGTGGGTCTTTTTATAAATTCGAAGCGTGGAATTTATAAATCGGAAAAGTGTATGATTAACGCCATTTTTGTAGCGTCTTCTCTAAGGAATTTTCCGTTGAGCACATGTTCGACGGGAATATAGGAAATTCATAGAGAGAGATAGAGAATATCGTTACAACAGTGGCGCCCAACTCGCGGATCAGCATAGCTGAGAGAGAAGTGACTCATAGTGTTTTCAATTATGAAAAGAAAATTTTAATTGGATTTCATTAGTGAAAAGTTTAAAATGAAAATTTAATTAAAAGAAAATTTGTTTTTGTGTAAATCGAGAATCTACACTACTGGTGAGTAAAGTCAAATTTTTTTTACTTAAAAGAAAAATTTAAAATTTATTTGATTGACAATTATCTGGTCTGACAGAAAAAGAAAATTTTTTTTTTCTCTTGCTTTATTGCTTACATATAGTAATGAAATTTTTTTTTAAATTATGTTTGTAGTAGCTTAAAATGCATTTATTTTCAGCAGGTAGAAAATGTACCAGCAGTGTCCCCTACTATCCCTCGCGAATAGAGTAATATAGTAGTATCGCGACAATTACAAGGAATTTTTTTTCTAGAAAAATAAGAAAAAGTGATTTTTTTTTAAGAAAAATTCTCGGAATATTGACACACCGGGATAGAAGTGAAAATAGGGAATTAGAGAAAATAAAATCAGACAGTCATAATAGTGGAAATAAATTTAAAAGTACAAGTAAATAAATTTTTGACAAGTTCTCAACTATGGCTAATACTCGAGCTCCATAAATTTTCAAAATGTTTTTTTTTTGGTAACTAATAGAAAACTTTGGAAAAGTTACCAATATAGTGTGAAAATTTATGAAATTTCTGGAAAATTTGGTAATTTTAAAAATATTCAGTAACAGGTTAATTTGTTTACGGAAAAATTTTCAAATCGAGTGTCATGAAAAATAGTGCAGTGAAAATTTCCGTGAAATTTTCCGGTAATTTATGAAATTTTAGACAATATTAGGTAAAACGACCTTTAATGACAGAAATTTATCTAATAAAGTAAAGTTGTTAAAGTTTCATGAAAATAAAATTTTTTTTCCCTCTAGAAATTTGTGAAACAGTGGAAAAATTACCGGAAACATTGGAAATTTAAGAAAAGTAGTAATTCCAATGAACTTTGAATATTTTAAATTGAAATTTTTCTCAGAATGCGGTAAAAATTTCCGAACCGAGTGTCAATAGAACAGTGTACCGGAAATCTACCAGAAATATTGGGTAATTTATCGGTAATTTATGAAATTTAGAAAAATAATCACATAAATTATCCCAATAACAGAGTTTAATAATAAATAAATATTTCCAAACAGAAAAAGCAAATTCCAAAATTACGGAAATTTTTGGAAATTTTTGGAAATTTTGGAAATTTTAGAGAATTTTATAATTTTTCAAATTTGGTAGTGTATAAAGTGATTAAACCAAAAGTTAAAAACAATTGTTTTGTGTTTTGAAAAATTAATATCAAATTCCTTAATTAGAACATTGAAATTTAAGGAAATTTTGGAAATTTTCAAGAATTTAGGAATTTTAGTGAAATTTCTTGAAAATTGTAATTGTGTTAAATTTTCTTTGAGTTGTTTTTGTCAATAAAAATGTCGGACGATAGTAGATCCACCCACACACCCAATCAGGGAAACCCAGAAGCAGAATTAAAGAAATCTGGGGAGGAAATAGAATCGGAAGAAACCGCGAACACATCCGAAACCCAAAGTAAAACGGGAACCAGTCTAATAGACGAATTAAGAACAAAAGTCCGCGCTTTTGAAGAAATGCAAGAACAATTGCGGTTACACGGTTGTAACACCTCAGGTTCTTACGAAGAAATACAATCGCGCATAGAAAGGTTAATCGCGCGAATGACAGGACATACGGATGTACCATGGTACGAAAATGACGAAGCGTTCGTTATACCAGCAGGGGTAATACAGACGTCAACCCCTAATACTCCCGGTTCCGCGAGAAATTTTCCTCTTCCTGAAAGCCCAATAACAAGTGGTGGGGGAAATAATTTTACAGAAAACAAATACGAGAACATTGAACAAAACTTCAGACCAGAAAATTTTCACAACACTTTTCCACCCCCAAACTACCACTTCCCAAATGTAAATACGCAAATAAGAATAGAAGGGGGAGGGGTAAAACAAAAGTCAGCCTACAATGAAAAAACCGAAACCCAAGAGTTACGAGAAGCAATTTTTGCAATGCAGAATCAAATTAAGGCCCTGACAACAATGGTACAAAACCAGACTCCACAGATAGTATCGACTACATGCCCGACATGTCACACAACGACAACAGTCACAAGACAGTCGACACAAATGTACCATAATAGACACTTTGACAATCACGGACATGTGTACCCGACTATAGAAAAAACACAACCGCGGTTTTCAAAAAACGTGTCAGCGCCACCTACGGTTCAATCGGTCACTCACGGTAACACGAACGTAGCGTTTTCAGGCTTGACTTGGAGTGGAAATGAGGGGCGGTTTCCTCCTCAACAAGGGTACCAACAGAAAATAGACCGGTACTCTCAAGCGCAATATGGGCAAAATGACCCATTGTACCCCCCGACCAGTTTGTTTCCTTACGTGAACCCGACCTCAGCCTCACAAGAGAAACAAACAACAGACGGGTACGCGAGACAAAAATTTCTTCCCAATACGCGAAATCAGAATCGACCACCTAGGGACGTGACAAGAATTGTCGAAAGCTGGAAAATAAAATTCGATGGACAGAAAAATTCCAGTATAGACAATTTCTTGTGGCGAGTTGAGGAAGGTAGAGAAGCATCGTTTATGACAGACGAAGAGCTTCTCGTAGCAATGCCTTTCCTTTTAACAGACATGGCGGCTCACTGGTACCGACAAAACCGCCAACGTTGGTCAAACTGGGAAGATTGTAAAAGACACTTCCAAAGAAGGTTTGGCGACTCCAGGTTTCAGGACCGGCTGGACGAACAGATTCTCTCTAGAAAACAAGGTCCCGGAGAATCTGCAGCCGATTACCTAACCTGCATGTACGGACTTTACCAGCTGTCAACCAGACATATAGACATGACAGCACAGATGGATAGAGTCCACGCCAACCTTCGCCCAGACTACAGAAGGGCAATTAGAAGATTCGAGTTTTACGATTATAACGGACTCGCGGATTTATCCGACGAATACGAAAGAGTAACCGCGATAACAGACGACGATTTACCCCCACCACCGCCGGAGAAATCGCTAATTCCGGAATACGCATTTCGAGGGCAAGGTAAGGTAAAATCAAAACAGAACACAATCGCGGCGATAGAACCAGAACCGTTAAAAGTTTCGAAACAGAATACGGATATCGAAACGGAAGCGAATTCCGAAAATAAAACCGATCTTTGGCCCAAAACAATGGATGCGTTGATAGCAGCGTTGGTAAATGGAAAAACGTCATACCAACAAAACAATCAACATCCGTCCAACCAGAATCGCGGAGGTTCCAAATGGAACAAGAAAAAGTACCCTCCGTCAGATAAGAAATCGGACAAAGAGAAAACCCCTACTTCATCGGAATCAAATAAGAAAACCGACAGTAATTTTGACCCCGATGAAGTAATTTGTTTTAACTGTAAGAAAAAAGGTCATTTTCAAACAGGATGCGCTAGACCCAATCGGAATGATTATTGTAAGCGTTGCGGAAAAGAGGGGGTTAAAACAAAATCGTGCGAAAATTGTCCGGGAAACCGAAAGAAGGAGGAGAAGTAAAGGTCGCTTCCCCCTCCTTAGACACAACTCAGACCTCAACACCAGACATTTCAGTAACCGTGGATTCTTCCGTACCCGAAATTCTAGATAGTACACGGAAATCCACAAAGAAAGTTGATAGGAAGTCGAAAAACAGGAAAGCCACCCGTCCAAATGAGGCCGACCAAACTGTCCGAATCAACGATCGAGTTGAGGCATGTAACGGCGCGTACCCATGGAAGGGCAATCGAACCATATTGGCCCAATTGAAAACGGATACCGCGCCACAAGAAAATTCTGAGTCGATACCTCTGCGGTTAGAAGTAAAAGAACCACCGCCAGAGGATAAAGGTTTTAATTTGAGGGTATTCACGAACATTAGGATAGGCAATACCCCCAACGTGCAAGCCCTAATAGATAATGGTGCTTCACGTACTGTATTAGGAGATATCGGTTTAGCAAT
The DNA here is from genome assembly GCF_019393585.1 of Leptopilina boulardi. NCBI lineage: Eukaryota > Metazoa > Arthropoda > Insecta > Hymenoptera > Figitidae > Leptopilina > Leptopilina boulardi. Next base: position 45,351 of record NW_026137643.1, on the reverse strand, counting down.
TGCCGAAAAGTATAAAGCGGAATTGCAACCAGCAACCGAAAAAGCAGTCATGACCGCCGACGGAACGGTGCGTCCAGTAAAAGCTGTCTGCTATCTCCCAATAGAAGTCGATCGTGTGTCCCGCATGATGAAGGTTTTGATAGTCCCGGGAATGGGTGAACAAGTTTTCTTGGGAGTAGACTTTATCCACACCTTCGGCGTGATACACGATGGTAGTCGAAGAGCTTGGTATATGTCCGACTACCCAGACTCTGTTCATCACTATACTGAAGAGGGTGTAGAAGCTATTAGTATAGAGGGTGAAAATGTCCCCACGGAAGCAGACCAAGTAAACGGCCTTAGAACAATTTCGGCGGAAGAAAGAGAAGATTTAGAAAAATTTGTTTCTTCTCTTCTTCGATTAGTTCCCGATAATTTACCAGCTACCAACCGCGTACAACATGTCATCGATGTGCAAGATCACCCCGCGATAAAACAACGGTATTATAGGGTATCCCCTAAAGTTTTAAAAGCGATGCACGATGACGCGTTAAGAATGTTAGCAGAAGGTATCATCGAGCCGTCCAAAAGTGGTTGGTCTAGTCCGGTGGTAATGGTCCGAAAACCAGACGGAACATATAGGTTATGTATAGACTTCCGAAAATTAAACCGAGTAGCGAAAACCGATGCTTATCCACTACCGAAGATGGATATGATTTTAGAAAAACTCAGGGCAGCGAAATACATCACGACACTAGATTTAAAATGGGGTTATCACCAGATTCCCTTAGAGGAAAAGAGTAAAGAATATACCGCATTTACAGTACCAGGTATGGGACTATTTCAGTTCACACGTATGCCATTCGGCCTGTCGGGAGCACCAGCGACTTTTCAAAGGCTAATTGACTCCCTTATTGGTCCGGAAATGGAACCATACGTATACGCATACCTAGATGATATCGTGATAGTGACTGAGACTCTCGAAGATCACAAGAAATGGTTAAAGATAGTTATCGATCGTTTACAAGAAGCAGGTCTTACGATTAATCCTGTAAAAAGCAAGTTCGGTCTAACAACCGCCCGATATTTAGGATTTCTCGTAAATCAGGAAGGTTTACAAGTAGACCCAGAAAAAGTCGAACCTATTCAAAGCTACCCCGAGCCAAAGACAATTAAGCAACTGAGACGATTTCTCGGAATGGCATCGTGGTACCGACATTTTATCCCTCAATTAGCAACACTAGCTGAACCCTTGAACAGACTCTTGAGAACAGGCATTCCATGGCAATGGGACGAATCCCAACAAAACGCGTTCGAACAACTAAAAGAATTAATTGCGACTGCGCCGACTTTAACGTACCCCGACTTTACGCTACCGTTTGAACTACACACCGACGCAAGTGATTTCGGTATTGGTGCAGTTCTTACTCAACTACAAGACGGGAAAAATCGGGCAATAGCATACGCGAGTCGAACGCTCACGGAAGCCGAAAGAAAATACTCAGTTACCGAAAGGGAATGTCTCGCGGTAATTTGGGCGGTTAAGAAATTTCGTCATTACCTCGAGGGGTTTCACTTTACTGTCATCACTGACCACAGCTCATTACGTTGGCTGCATAACTTGCATAATCCGACGGGGCGGCTGGCTCGGTGGGCGCTCGATCTCCTAGAATACGATTTCAACGTAGTGTATCGGAAAGGTTCGGAACACCTTGTCCCAGATGCACTATCAAGAATGTATGAAGAGGAGATGGCGCTACCAATAGCTGCTTTGACCCCAGTCGAAGACCCTTGGTATTGCCAACGTATGAGGGAAGTTGAGGAAACCCCGAGGAAATTCCACGGATGGAAAGTTACCGACGGAAAACTGTACCGATATCGCCCAAATCCACTGATAGATTCGGTAATTGACGATTTAGACGCTTGGAAATTAGTAGTACCTGAAGAACAAAGACAAATAGTGTTCAATGAAATTCACTGCGAACCCCAAGCAGGTCACCTCGGTATCGAGAAAACATACCGAAGGGCGACAACAAATTACTACTGGCCAGGAATGTATAGGGACATAAAAGAATGGGTCGGAACTTGTGATATTTGTCAACGAATCAAACCCGACCAAAGACCAGCCGCAGGTCTAATGGGCAAACGTGTAGTCCAAAAGCCCTGGAAAGTAGTAGCAACAGATGTAATGGGTCCATGGCCCAAAACTTCACTAGGTTACGAATACCTTGTGATTTTCGAAGATTTATATACGCGATACATAGAGTTAGCACCAATGCGAAAATCGAACGCGGAATCAATAATAAAAGCTTTTGAAGATTTGATTCTAAATCGTTGGGGAGCGCCCCAAATACTGATTTCAGACAACGGAACGGAATACGTAAATCAAGCGTTCGAAGGTATAACCGAGGCTTACGGAATTAAACATTCCTTCACTCCGATTTACCACCCACAGTCAGATCCAGTCGAGCGGGTAAATCGAGTGATTAAGACAATGATTTCCGCATATGTATCGAAAAATCACAAGAAATGGGACATATATTTGAATAATTTGCGTTTTGCGTATAATACGGCAGTACACGGAAGCACGGGCGTAAGTCCAGCATTTATGAATACTGCCATAGAACCGACACCCTTTAATAACCTACGCAATAGAGTAGAAGAACCGGTAGATCCTATACCCGAAAACCAAGAAAAATGGATAGAGCGAATAGAAAAACTTAGAGAATTGCAAGATCTCATATCTTTACAAATGGACAGCGCCTTCGATCGTCAAAAAGTAAACTATGACAAAAGACGTCGACACGCGACATTCAAAGTAGGAGACAAAGTTATGTGCAAAAAGTTAATCACGTCATCAGCTCAAAAAGGTATCACCCGAGGTTTCGGAGGGAAAAACCAAGGACCACATACCGTAGTACGCGTATTAGGGCCATCAGTTTACGAAATCGCAACAGAAAGTGGTAGAATATTAGGTAGGTTCCCAGTAAAATTACTTATCCCCTACAGAGAACCTAGGGAGGGGGGGAGTAAGAGACCACCTTAAAGCCAAGTCCCTTAGAATAGAAAATGTTTTATTTTAATTGTGCATGTATTTATCTGCTATAAGCTTATTTTTTTTTATCTGCTTCGCTTACTCTATCGCTTGCAAAATGGGATAATATGCTTTGCTTTTTCAAATTGTGCCATAAATTAAGGAAAGAAATCCTATTCTAATTTATAGAAGAAGAAGAAGAGCTACGTTATCAGGCCGATAGACGTAGAGACCTGTCCAGGAGAATGGAACAGTTGTTCCTGGAATATGACGAACCGAGACAAGGGGAAAGGTCAAATCGCGCACAAGGTTCAGCAACGGTTAGACCGAATCAAAGTTCTCAATCGATGATCCAAAGAAGAGAACAGAGTCGTGAAGAAGATCATTGGATACATCAACATCAGTCACGACCCTTAAACTATGATTGGGAGGAAGACACTTACTCGGTTGAACCGTCAACATCTCGAAACAGAAATCGTGAACGGCAATCATCCGTTCAATACGCTGAACAATCGTGGGAGCCGGCAGGTGCCGAAGCCAGCCGAAATACGGATCCAAGACAGACAAGAAATTCTGATTCGGAGGACGGTTTTACCCGTCCAGTACAATCCAGGCCCAACCGAAGGGAGGACGAGACTTGGAGAGAATTCCGGTTAAGGACCGAGCCTAATAGACCTCCAAAACACATCAGGGAGTTAGAACGCCGAAGGCAAGAGCAAAGGACCGCAGCCGAACAAGGTCACAAACTTGGTCGAGAAGTTAAGGCCAAAGCAGATAAGGAGAAAGCAGCCAAAGAAGCTGCTTATAAAAAGAAAATTGAGGAAGCGGAAGCTCTCTGGAATGAAAGAGAAGAGAGAAGAAGAAGAGAGACTGAAGCACGGGACAGAGCCGAACTAGAAGCGGCTAGAGAAATTGCTCGGAGCTTCGCCGAACAAATCGGAACGGAGGCCATTGTTCGTTGGGAACTACAACGGTCGACCGGAATGGTAGCCAGCTTATTGTGGTGCATCAGATGCCGCAATAGAGGTCACCTTGAAAATGATTGTCCACATCGGGACCAATAAGACCCATGTATAAGTTTTTTTTATTATCATTTTCAATTTTCTTTTCTGTTTCTCCCTAGAGCTCATAAAAGTTTGTAAGTTTGTTTTTTTCTCTCTCTCTCTATTCCCATTTAGAAATCATATTCTGTTTTGTTTATCAGTTATTTGGTTAAATATATATTTAGTATTTTTTTTTAGTTTTATATTTAATATGGTATTTTAAAACCAAAGACTGTTAGTTATGAGAGAATTACAGTGAGACTAGGTAAAGTTTTCAGTATAACTAGAATTGTAAGTCAATTGAGATTATTTAGAATAGTTTTATTCCCTTAGAAAACTCTCAGGTTTAAACCGTGTACCTTAATATAGTCAAAGAGTAAATAGGCTGTGACTGTACCGTATTCGGATAAGGGATATGTTTCATATATATATTTTTTTTGTTGTGACTTTTGATAAAAATATATTACGTATTTTCTTTTGTAATATAAAAATTTCGAATTATTCCTAATTCCCAGTTCACTCCCTGTCAATGGTGTTCAAGAACTCCGAGGATCGGTAAGTTTAACAATTTATATTATTTGAAAAGAAATTGAAATAAAATACTGAATCGATAGTAGACAGAACATTGCTGGTTAAAGAGTAAAATCAGAATTAAAAGAGATTTTTCATATCAGTTTACCTGTCAGACCAGTGGTTAATCAAAATAGAAATTAATTGGTTCAATATTTAAATATATCAATTGAAAAATGCCTAATAAAAGGGAAGAATCTGGCCATATTTCTGAAAAATTCAGGAGATAGGTTTCGGCTAGGCCCAGGGGAGTTGTAACGTGGTAATTTAATTATCCCGTTTAAAGACAGTTTTCAGAGGTTTCGCCGAAAACTAAATTATTAGTAGAATTTTTAATATTAATTAAATATCGCGTTTTCGATAAAAAGTAAGAAAAATAATAGCCAAACCCGGACTCAACCTTTATATTTTTCTTTATTGGTTATTGTTTTATAAAAAATAATTATTGTATTTTTTTTATATATAAATCTTACTTCATGTACTTTGTTTATAATAATTTGTAAAAGAAAACATGTACAAATTATTACTGAAAAAGAGCAATAATATATTTCTCAATGAATAGAGAAATCCACATTTGCTCAAATTATTATTTTGTTATTGTATAAAATCTGATCAGTCGGGTGAGAAAGAAGATTTCAATGAAGAAGATCTTCACATTTTTGGACTTTATATTATTAATTATTCACATAATTAATAATCACATCCGATATTAATTGGGATCTGACACGGAAGTATACCGAGGATGTCAACCCTCAGGGGCCACACGCATTGCGCAGGTCACTGGGTCAGGCGACCCTGCTGTTGCAAGTCAGTTCGAGTTTGGCTACTCACAGATTAAGACAGAGAATTAATTGATTATTTATCTTTTTTAATTGTTTTGCCGGTATAACCGAAAGTATGAATTATCGGAAGATATTGAACAAGATCAAAGGTTAGTGGACAGTTCTTCCCGAAATCTGGCATCTTTGTGGTGAATTTATACGGAAAAAACCGAGAATAAACAGGATAATATTGGCCGACCGCATGGCAAGGAAAATGGACGCCAACCTGTTCTCGCCGGCTGATCTCACCAAGTAGTAGTGTGGATTTCTCGAGTGTAATAATTGAGTTTAATAAATTCAGAATTAGAAATAATTTATATAAAAATTATTTAAATTGCAGTGTTTCATTTATTAAATTCAGTGTAGTGTGTCGTTCTCTCTCACCTGTGTGTGTAACTCACGTCCTGAGAATAAAATAAATGTTTCGCTTAGTGTAATGTGTGAACTCGCGGTAAGTCGAGCTAGCCCGGGTAGAGTTCACACTTCGAAACGGTCAACGGGGATCCGGGTAATCTTTTACCTGGCGCTGAGGAGAAACCTCTAAACGGATCACCGTGGGTCTTTTTATAAATTCGAAGCGTGGAATTTATAAATCGGAAAAGTGTATGATTAACGCCATTTTTGTAGCGTCTTCTCTAAGGAATTTTCCGTTGAGCACATGTTCGACGGGAATATAGGAAATTCATAGAGAGAGATAGAGAATATCGTTACAACATACACACATACACATACACACATACACACATACACACGTACACATACACACACATACACATACACACATACACACATATACATACACACATACACACACACACATACACATACACACATACACACTGTAAGAATTCGTTTTTATTTTTTAAGTTTTATTTAAATATTTTATTTAAATAAAGGATAGGCCCAAGGTTAATAAGAAAATACTCTCTATTTAACTATTCACAATTTAGTTTATTGTAGAATCTTCTTGGCGTCGATACATATAATACTTCAGGTTTATTGAATTTCAATTGTGGTACTTAATAGATTCTAGTATTGGCAATAATGAGAGTCATTATTTATTATTAATTTTACAGTTTAAATCTAAGTGAAAAATGGCAGCTGGAGCAGCGTTCACCATGTACAATTTTATAGTTTTAATTTTAATTTAAGAGAAAGTTGGGGGCGAAAGTAGGAACAAAAAATAAAGGAAATGATTTAGTTTTTTATTTCGTATTTAGCGACAACGACGGCATTCATTGGAATAGACACAGTAAGTATAAAATAAACGATTTATTTTTAATTTCAGATGCAGCGACAACGATGGCATACGTCAAACTCGTAATGGTAAGTATGAACAAATGATTTTGTTTTTTTTCTCGGATGCAGCGACAACGACGGCATACATCGGACAAGAATGGTAAGTATAAAAAAAATGGTTTAATCTTTTGTTTCGGATGCAGCGACACCGACGGCATACATCGGACTAGACACAGTAAGTATAAAATAAACGATTTATTTTTAATTTCAGATGCAGCGACAACGATGGTATACATCAAACTCGTAATGGTAAGTATGAACAAATGATCTTGTTTTTTATCTCGGATGCAGCGACAACGACGGCATACATCGGACAAGAATGGTAAGTAAAAAAAAAATTTAATCTTTTGTTTCGGATGCAGCGACAACAACAGCATACATCGGACTAGACACAGTAAGTATAAAATAAACGATTTTAATTTCAGATGCAGCGACAACGATGGCATACATCAAACTCGTAATGGTAAGTATGAACAAATGATTTTGTTTTTTATCTCGGATGCAGCGACAACGACGGCATACATCGGACTAGACACAGTAAGTATAAAATAAACGATTTATTTTTAATTTCAGATGCAGCGACAACGATGGCATACATCAAACTCGTAATGGTAAGTATGAACAAATGATCTTGTTTTTTATCTCGGATGCAGCGACAACGACGGCATACATCGGACAAGAATGGTAAGTAAAAAAAAATTTAATCTTTTGTTTCGGATGCAGCGACAACGACAGCATACATCGGACTAGACACAGTAAGTATAAAATAAACGATTTTAATTTCAGATGCAGCGACAACGATGGCATACATCAAACTCGTAATAGTAAGTATCAAAAAATAATTTAGTCTTTTATCTCGGGTGTAGCGACAACGACGGTATACATCGGACGAGAATTGTAAGTATATATATATAAAAAAATGATTTTGTCTTTTATTTAGTCTTAGTTATAACGGCCAAAATAGCTCCCATTAAAAACGGCCAAACTAGCACGCGTTATAAAAAATGATCTTATAAGAGAAGGAGTAATGTGGTGGCCAAAGTTAGCTCGCACCACGATTAGATTTTAATGTGAGAAACGGACGAGATAGCTTGCGTTTCGAAAAGAGCATTTACAGAGTGGCAGCCTAAGCAGCGTGCACCACTGAAACGAATAATTTAAATAGCGCGCCCCGTGAGAACTTATACTCCCGCAGTAGGTTCGTCAGAAATTACAAGTTGTGGTTCAGTAGGTAATTTACCGACAGTGGATACATACCTACAGTAGCTGAGACAGCGTGCACTGTAGGTAATTTCTCGACGTTTGGTAGATCCTAGACAGCTTTAACACTGTACGTCTTGGATTTTACCATCGATCGCGGTTCACTAGATCACTCCGAAAGGGGACTCTATTCGCGACTTAATTTAAGGACTGGTAGCCGAGATGGCGTGCACCATGGAGATTTTCTGGAAATTTTCCTTCAGCAGCCGTAAAAGCGTGCACTGAAGGTGGTTTTATGGAACAAAAGGTAAAGGGTAGAGAAAAGGCTGGACAACTCCAACTACAGCTACCTCAGAGCCTAGGCGGCGTGCCCGAGAGAGCTGCTTTACGTACCTCTTAGGGAACCTTCCCTTTGGACTTGCTTGGCTGCTTGAGAGACTTCACTGGTTGGTAGTTGAGCTGCTTCTGTCGAAATTTACTCGATGGTGAGCATTTAAAGCCTTAGCAGACCATCTCACTTGCGAGAAAACACTTGACGATCAATTAAATTGATCCAAACTACTGAGTGTCTGGCAGAACTCACTCAGTAGTGATGAAACTCAAAATCGAGTCGTAATCGTTTTTCTTTGTACCGTTTCATCTGTCCCCCCTTTCGACTTGTTCACAATCTTAAGTCGAAACCTGATTGTTATTTATCTCCATCGCATCGATTTGGGCTTTCTCTTTGGGAAAAATGCTAACTTCCAGCGCTTCAGGCTCTTCATCGTCACCGTAAAGCTCCTTCCATTTTCTTTTGATTTGTAGCTTTCTTTGCATAAGAGCATGTACATTGGTAGGGATCATGGCTCTTATTTTTAGCTTTCCACTTGTGCGCAGAGTAGGCTTACTTCCTAATTTGGGGTGTCCATTCTTGAGTTCAATTGATTTCATCTTGGGCTTAGCCTGTGTAAAAAGTTTTTTTCGTAGTTCTTCCACGATCTCCTTAAAACCAGCAGGGTCCCTAGCCTCCGTCCCTTGTTCAGAACAAGTAACTATAGTGTCTAAGGGGATCGAGTCAGTAGTTGCTAAGGAGACTGTCGTGTTTTTCCTTTTAGGGTGTTTCCGCTTAGTTGACAGCATACGAGGAACACCGGTAATGATTTTGTCCTCAGGAGAACGAAATCTGGAAAACATTGGATGTGGTAGATATGCATGTAGACCAACATCGGCTCTGTTGCGGAAATGTCTAGCTATGGTCTGGGTTGCTTTGTCAGCTGTAACCTTGTGGATCTCCATCCCTGATTGATTTCTAAAATAAATAAACGTATTGTAAACGTAACTCGAGACTAATTCATAGGTAAATATGCTTTCTTTAAGTCTTTGGTATTAAACATTCCCCGGTTTTAAAGGACATATGCTCCCTTCCCAAGTACTCTTTCAATCCTATAAGGACCCTCATATATTGCCATTAGTTTACCAGATCGTTTAGCTAACTTATCAGAAAAGTTGCACGCTTTAACAAACACATATTCTCCTACTTCATAGTATGTCGGATGGAGATGCTGATTCTTCTTATTGGCCCTCCGTTCACCTTTGGTTAATATTTTTTCTTTGACCCACATAAGTTTTTGTTGATAGGTAACTTCAGGACAACTGTTGACCTTAGTTATCCACTTCTTCCAGAATCGAGTAGGTTTCTTTTGTGTCATTAATTCAGTGGGAGTAAGCTCCGTGGTGTCATGATGCACCTCATTGATGATAGTCTCAATGGTAGGTAGATGAGAAAACCAGCTATTGTGGCTAGCTTCATTCAGCAAAATTCGTAAGAATTTGGATACCTCCCGATTTACTCTCTCAACAATATTGGATTGAGGGTGCCTGATGGATGCTAGCACGTGTTGGATATTCTCCTTCTTCAATTTATCTTTCCATATATTGGTAGTAAATTGTGTACCATGGTCGGTAACAATTCTGGTCGGTTTACCAAACGAGGGGATAAAATCTAGGAATAATTTTTTAATACAGACGTTGGTGGTCTGTCTTCTGACACCATAAAGTTTAATATATTTAGTGAAACCATCCAGAATTGCCAACACATATTTATAGCCAAATTTGCTACTAGGCAAGGGACCGTAATAATCTAGAAACAAGGTCTCCAGGGGTTTTTCTACCAGAATTGGTTCAGATGGATGATGTGATGACTTAGTGGAAATTTTATTCTTTTGACATATTAAACAAGGTTTCAGAAGATTTGTTATCTTTCGATGCATACTAGGGTGATAAAAGTCTTCTTGAATCATTAACATACATTTACGGGGTCCTATCACAGAAAAAAACTGTACTCATTTTTGCTGCTTATCATTTTGAGTAAATTATCAAAATGAGTAAACGGCAAACTTCACGTTACTCAAAATGAAACTGGTTAGTATCAAATGTCAGGTTATGCTAGATAAAATTGTTTACCACTATTATGTTGGTACTAACTGTGAACTATTTCATAGTGCGCCATCTGAGGATGAAAGAACGAAGTAATTCAAACGTATTAAACCAAAATTATAGAATACAATTTATGTCTCCAAATTTTTTTATAAATATTAAATAAAAAAAATTATTAGCATTGCAGTTAAAGTTAAAATATTCAAAATATTATTAAAGTTTTTATTTTCTATCGAAAAAAGATTTTATCACATTATTATTAAAGTTGTTCATAATAATAATAATAATAATTATTATTATTATTATTATTATTATTATTCATATTATAATATTATATTAATAATATTAATAATTATGAGTTAATTTAATTATATAATAATATAAATTTATTTTTATTTTAAATATATTATACATAAGAATTTTTAAATAATAAAAACTCAATTTTATAATATTATAATATTTTAAAATAATCATCATCAACTTAGTACAATATTGTTTTAAAGAATTTTTTTATTATTATTTAATTATTATATATTTATTAATGAAAATTGCAATGAAGAAGAATTAGTCCACAATTTAAATTATAGAAGTAACATTACTTTATTGATGGCAAGTATTTCTGAAAAATAAAAATTAAATTTCTTAATTAGAAGTTTAGAATTTATGTATTATTTCAGAAATTAAAGGTATAGAAATTATTTCTAATTTTATTTTTAAAAATAGGTGCAATACACATACGTGAAAATTTAATAATACTTATGTATTATAGTTATTTAATTATTTAATAATGTTTAAAAATTTTATTTATGGAATTGAGGCTAATTAGGGAACAAATGAATAATAATAAATTATAATAAATAATAATTTATACAATCTTCGGATTTAAATAGTTGAAATATAACCGCTTGTAAATAATAATCATGTAAAAAGTTGTAAAATTAAAGGATATACAATAAAAGAGAAAACTTTTACCCACAATTGTTTATTTTAAAACTTATAAATTTAATTTAATCCATGTCCATAATATCCCTAAAAATATGGTTAAGTTTGCTCAATTGTATCTCGCATGACAACAATAATTTGAAAAAGGATAAATTTTAAGAAATTAGTCACATTTACAAGAATTATTTTGATCATACATTTAAAGAAATTATTTTCAATTAAAATAAATCACCCCACAGTTGCTTCACAATGATATACTTTTTTCCATCTATCTGGTGACAATGTAAGATATTATGGGCAACTACAGATTGCAATGTATGAAGTACAAAAATTTCCGTTGTGTTTACTTCATACGCCATTAATTGAAAATCAAGTCGAATAGTATTTACAGTTGTACAAACGAAAATTGGTTGTTCATTTTTCCAAACAATTTTCTTCAGTTCAGCGAACAATGGAAGTCCATTTTCATATCCTACAGGAACGTAGCAGTGATCAGCAACATATTTGATACCGTTGAATTTAACCCACTTGACGGTAGACAAAATATCTTCTTCAGGAAATAGAAAGCTGAAATATATGTTAATATATTTTATATCCTAATAATATGCACTTATAAATAATAATAATATTATTATTATGCAATAAAGTGCATAATATCATGCACTTTATTGAATATATGGGACATTCTCCGTGAAATTTTAATTCAAAAATTTTTTTGGATGAATCAATTTTTTTCGAATTCTACATGAAAAATAAATATATACGTGTATTTTTATTTTTTTATTTGACGAAAATTGCGGAAATTATAATTTTTTTTAAATTTAACTTTTTTAGGAACAGGGCAGTTTTTGAAACGCGTTTTTCTGTGTTATACCAGAAAATAAAAAATAATGTTACAAATGAAAATTATTCGTTTTTTCTTGAACATTTTAAATATGTAATAAAAATATAACATTAATTGTACGAAAACCCGAAAAAATTAAAATTTCTTCTAAAAAGTCTTTTTGGAAAAAGACAAAAACAAATGAATACTTAGGAAAAAAGGTTTTATTTACAAAATAAATATTTATTTATCATAGATTATAAAGAAAAAATCGAAAATCGATTAGTTCGCTTTAGAAAAAAATCACTATTTAGAAGTAATTTTAATTTTTTTCGGGTTTTCGTATAATTAATTAATTATATTTTTATTACAAATTTGAAATATCCAAGAAAAAACGATTAATTTTCATGTACATATAATATTATTTTTTATCTTCTAGTATAACAGAAAAAAGCGCTTTTCAATAGTGCCCTGTTCCTAAAAAAGTTAAATTTAAAAAAATCATAATTTTCGTAATTTTTGTCAAATAAAAAAATAAAAATACACATATTTACTTATTTCTCATGTAGAATTCGAAAAAAATTGTTTCAATTAAAACAAAATTAAATTAAATTATATATATATATATATATATATATATATATATATTTAATTAATATAAATATTAAAAGTATAAAAATTTTAAGCAAAGACGTTAAAATTTTGAAATTTTCTTCAACATTCAAATAAATTTTTCCAAATTTTAGAACATTTCAAGAACTTTCAGAAATTTTAAGACCAGTAGACACTCTATATGCATATACTGAAAATTAAAAAATGTTTATACCTGAAGTTGAATGCCTCTGAATCAATGACCTTTTTTGTGCCAATTTCAATTGAATTTTCCGCTGATCCCATTACGTAGTCGAGTGCTTGGCGCAGCTGATGCTTTTGTGATAGGGTTAAGAGTAAATTTTTCCAATTTCGCATTGACTGAACAATTTTTTTAAAAAACTGGTGTTTGGCCTCAAATCGCATCGTCCAAAAGTGAATTAAAGGACCAAAGACTGTGATTAATCTGGGGTAGTGAACGAGAAAATGCTGCTTTGGTGTAAAGTATTTGTCGTAAATACTTGCATACGTCTCCAAGTATAAGGGAATAAGAGATTCCAAATAGCTTATTGATCTCAATGAAATTTAGTGCGATGAAACAATTGCCATTATTTCGAAAAGTCGAATGTAATGGTCCAAGTAATAGGCATTTTCCTCATTGATGAAATCAGTTACTATAAATGGCAATATAATTGCCAACAACCACATTTGTGACGCAGTTTGTTTAATTCTCTTGTTTCCAGTTATATGATCACGTTTGATTGGAGATGGTTTCGATGATTTTTCACTGTAGCCATAATCAAAATTCGCAACTCTTTCATTAAATATATCCAACGACATCCAATTGTTTTTGATACAGAAATGTTCAAGAAATTTTTTTACTTCCAGTGGAACTATTCCCAAATAAAAGTCGTGGCCAATGTCGGGTGGTGCCCCTGTGGTTGGGTCAAAATCTGTCAATTTGGTTAAAGGGCATTCCTTATTTATGCCATATGCTTGGCTTAACTTTCTTCTATCTTCTGCATTTGTCGCGGCTTTCATTTCTGCTATTTGTTTAGCATGGGTTTCTGGGGTTCGTAAACGTTGATAATCTTCAGTTGTCATGATTTGCATTTCTTCTAAAGTAACTAAGCAATATTGGCATGGATGTTCGGCGGAAAAAGATCTTTTAAATCCACAAACCAAGTGTATACCCTCGTTATCACCTGATAGTGCTGAAACTGCTCCGTATATTTTTTCTCCGTTTGGCAATTCAATTCCACATTCCAATTTTTTCATGTCTTCGACAATTGCTTCCGCAATCGGATCAAATCCATACTTTTGAATATCCTCGTACTTTACAATGGCAACTAAATTAATTGAGGACAAAGATGCTTGATTCTTCGGAGGACGATTGCCATATTGAGAGTAAACGAATCCTAATTTCTGTTTTTTTCCGGCCTTCGTACCCAGACCATCACAAAATTCTGCCTCGTCATAATATAATTTTATTTCAACTGTTGTTTTATGACGTGAAAAAATTGAATGCTTTTTACATCTTGACCCATCACGGAATGAACAGAAGACTTCCGCTTCACTTTCTGGTTGTTGATTTAAAGATTCACGAAATGAATCGTTGCATAAATTTTTTACAAGAACATCACTAATCGGTATATAAACAAACTTATCTTTATCTAATTTTAGTCTTTGATTTCCAGCATTTGATTGCTCTCCAACTGGAACGAATTGCGACGAAAATTCTTTGTACACTGGTTGAATTACGTTGAATTGTTCGTTGAAATAAACATTTTGCTTATAAATCGTATCTAATCCATGAACTGTATTTATAGAAGCCACTTCTTCATCAATGTCAATAAAGTCATTTATATCACAGACATTGTCTTCTTTTAAAAGCTTCTGAATTTTTAATAAATTGTCCCGTACATATCTTTTTACCACTGCATCTAGGCCTTTCGCAACATTTAAGACGACGTCGTTGGTAACTTGACATTGTGCTCTCATACTGAGGAACATCAGAGCAAGCGTCTCTTTTTGAATATTTGGATTACCTAAGTCGTAATTAGGAAGATCACCGAGATTTTCGTTAGTTTCATCTCCTTCGTCAGAGTTGTTGTCATCATCAGAAGATAAACTATTTGCCTCGTCGGTGTTATCGGACTCTGAACTTGCAGCAACATTCTCATTGTTGTCATCATTCATATCTTCTGATATTTCCATGTCGATGCTGTCATTTAAACCTTGTTCCAGTTCCACTGGAATATCCTCAACATTCTCTGTAGCAACGTCCACATTTATTTCACTTTCGTTGTCCATTTCAAAGGAGTGCAAATGAGGATGGCTTCTCGTTTTGTGAGATCGAAGAGAGCTTAATTTCCAAACAATTTTCCAAACAGGGTCTATCCTACAAACATAATTTTTAAATGAAAACACAATCAAACATTTTGATATTAATGTGATTTCTAAATAAAAAAATACGTAAAATATTTTTAAAAAATGTTTTTAATTAACAGCACGTTAATCCGTGATAATTAAAAAATAAACTCCTTCAACAAAAGAAAAAAATTTAATATATTAATCAACATGTATGTACTAAAAAATAATGTATACATTTCATTTCTTTTACCTTTTACCATTTTTTCCTTATAGAAAAATTTTATTTTCTATTATTGGTGAGTGATAGACATATTTAGTCTTTGATTCTGCTTGAAACGTGGAACATGTGGGTAATTAATTTATACTAAGAAATAATTTCAGGTTCTGAAACAAAAATGAATTCTATATTTTAATTCAATAAAATGTGCTCTTTTATTAATGTTTTATTTACATATAGAAATAAAAGAAATCAAGTAAAAGGATAAACTGACAAACTAGAGTCTAATTTACAATTTCGACTTTGAATTATTTAAATTAATTTAATTTATTTATGTATATTAAATTATTATTAATAATTGTATTATATTAATTATTTAAGAAAAAGTACAAAAAATAATTAAAATAGCATAATTATTTTTATTAAAATATTTTCAAAATCATCAAATTGACTAATGTTAATCTATTACTAGCAAATATACGCGCGCGGCATGTGTATGCCAAAGCTATTACATTTATTAATAAATTATATTCTTTTAATGAAATAATTTACATCATTGTTTTTAAATTAACTTTTATTTATATTTTTCAAGGAAATATGCAAGTATAAAAATGGAATAAGAATGGATTTTCAAAGTACATAATTGAAAAAGAGACATTATAATTAATTCGCGAGTTCAACGAATTTAATTAATTAATATTATTTTGTTCAATATATATTGAAATCTAACCTTTATAATTATCGTAGTTTTAATCTTGATATACATTGTATGTTAAAAATGTAAACAATACAGACAACATAAATATAACCACATTATAAGTTGTCAAAAATCTAAACCTCACGAAAAATAAAAACATACATGAGGGGCTGATAGTAAAAATGATTTAAAATAACATTGGGAGCAAAAGTGGGATAAGTGACTTGGGAGCAAAAACGGGTTAAAATGATTCGTTTAATTTATTGATAAATTCATTATATTATCGATTAAAAAATATTAACAATAGGAAAAAATGCATATTTTATTATAATTAATATTTTTTAATCGATAATATAATGAACGAGGGGCTGTTCACTCTCAAATACCCGATTTGTAATGTAGAGAATATACTAGGTATCTTCCGAATATTCATCAATTAACATAAGAAAATATAAATTTCTTGATTCTGAATAAATTGTATTTTAAGTGGAGATTACCGGCGATTACTGAAAAGGACGTTCGAATTTGTCGAATACTATGCGAATCCAACAAATCTCGTCGATTACAGTAAAATCCTAAGTCATGCAGTAAGAATTGTTGCGAGTCACGAATGGTTACGGAGAAATACGAGCGAATTCGGCGGCAGCCGATTATTATTATTATTATTATTATTATTATTATTATTATTATTATTATTATTATTATTATCTAGTCTGCAACACGAAGCAGCGCAAAGAAGGAATTTGTGAAAATACTGTGAATATCAACGAGTCCGTGCGATTCCATTCGAATCCGAAGCCGAATACGTACGAGTCCTAAAAATCTTTAATGAATTCTCCAATATTGTTCAATTGGATTTTCAGTGAACAGCCCCTCGATAATGAATTTATCAATAAATTACACGAATCATTTTAACCCGTTTTTGCTCCCAAGTCACTTATCCCACTTTTGCTCCCAATGTTATTTTAAACCATTTTTACTATCAGCCCCTCACATAAAAATAACAAACTTTATACCATTGACAGACAGAATGAATGAAAGAAAGAATACGGAGATTAATATAGTTAATAATTGAAAGAGAAAGGCCAAATGGAAGGTGAAAATGATTTTCTAACTTACCTGAAAAATTTTCATTTTATTATTTATTATTTATTTATTATTTTATTATGTACTAAAATTTTTTCTTTTACAATATAGAAATGTGAGGATTGTTACTTTGCATATTGAACTTTTTAAAAGTTTTGTTTATTTTGAACAAGAATGACTTAATATCAGTTAATTAGACTGTTTTCAACAAATATTAATAAAATAATAATACTACCTTAATTATTTTTTGTAAAAAACACTAATGTAAATAAAAAACTTTTAGAAGATAACTGGCAAAAAAGTGCGGATATTAAAAATCATTCTTACTATTTATCACATTTCTCTAAAAATAGGCCACAATTTTCGGTGAAAATTCGTGAAATTACCATTTTCAATAATAGGTTATGTACACACATTTGTTTAACATATTTCTCTATTTCCTGATATTTTTACCACTTTCAAAATATATACAATCATTTAATAGTATAATTTATCAATTATTATTTTCTACTTTGAAAATAATATAAACATCGACAATGGATAAATTTTAAACTTAATATATTAACGTAACCTTCAATTAAATAAAGCATTGTAGAAAAATTTGTTATATATAAATTGTTATGAATTTTATCAATGTGAAATACACTTTAAATAATATTTAATTATACGATAAAAATTCAGTGACCAAGTTGATATTTACAATTGTTAATTTAATTGCAGATTGCAAAATCAAATCGAAATTATATAAAATAATATAAAATTTTTCGGTACTTACCAAATTTCACAATTATTAAGGCATAAATAATTTCTTTACACTGGAGTGTAGATAGTCTGTAGTCACCAATTATATACAGTCAGCAGGGTTGGAACATACGAACGGTGCTACGGAATGTCCCAAATGTGACAGTTTTTGGATAAATGTGAGACAATTTTAGAATGTGAGAAAAGCTTAAAGCCCTGAAAATTCCACTCTTGATTTTACAAATTTAAAGTTTACCATCTTTATTTCGGCTTTTGCATGGCGAAATATGTATGCGTTAGATACGCATAAATGAAGAAAGTGCAAGCTCGTTTAGTGTGTTAAAAGTGATCATAATTAAAATATCGGATCAACAGTTCCTTCGAAAACAATGTCCAACATTGATTCCCGTAATGTTAAAAGAGGAGCATGTACAGTATGCTCTTGTGACTAATACGAGTACAACAGAGAATCGAAAACAACGGCTTGTGCTTACTGTGATCATGTGCCAATGAAACATCGTCGACTTGATGGTAAGAAATCAATATTAAAATCAAAGATGTAACGTACAGGGACTTTTGAAATTAATAAATTGCGAAAATATATTTTTTAATTAGGTTTGGAGGATACAAATAGCAATAATTCAGAAAAGTTCGTTGGAGTAAAAGTTTTGACAGACACTTCGACTGTAAGTATTTCTTCACTGAGAAAAATGCCTTTGTAACTTTACAACGTCCAACGTGACTCGTAAAATGGACAACGTCAGACGTTGTAAAGCTACAAAACGGTCTGTTTCTGTTTAAAGTATTGCAACTTTACAATGTCAGACGTCGCTGTATTCCTAACCTCTGATTTTCTTTCTATGTCTAACGTTGTTACTTTACCAAAAAAATCATTTGTGACTTTACAAACGGTTCGTAACACAGCGCTGACATTTTTCTCAGTGTTTGCATTCCAGTGAATACCAAAACACTTTTTCATTACTGCTATATAGATTATAGTTACATTACAATGCCATCCCCCCTGTAACAGTTCTTGTTATATAAGTATGAGATGATATTCATTATAATGTTATGTCATATTTTAAATAATTATTAATTTTGCCTAATCTAAACTTATAATTATACCCTGTTCTAACTCCTTAATTTAACTTAGTTAAATTAACTAAGTTGGGGAAAGGATTATTAAATGAATGTTTCTTTAAAAATAAAAATTATTTATTTAAATAAAAGTGTAAATGTTCTTAATTGACAATCAAATATTTTATAAAATCTATTTAATTTGATTTGGTAAAACTACCTTTTTATTTGTGGTGGCGGAGTTTCCCAATCTTCGTTTCTTGGCACCTGACTTTGATCTTCTATTGAGGTAATAAAGATTTTATTACTGGAAACCTTTTAACTGATGACAACACTTTAAAACTGTATTTTACACTTGTTATGAAGAACTTCTTGTATATATATTTTGGGACTCGATACTATGATCTTTTTACGTATAATTTGGGACTGCCTTGTTAGTGAAAGGTCTCCCATTATATAGTAATATTTTCCAATGTATTTCTCGCAGCGGGACCAGTTCGCCTCTATGGGTAGATTCAATGTCGGGACCTCACAGACACGAAAAATCTTTATTGCTTTTTCTTTTAGTAGTGGTGACTCCATAATAGATTTCCTGGTTTTTAGATCGTCTTTTCTAATTTTAAATATTAAGAACATCACACCTTTATGAAATATAATAATTTTACATATTGATTTACATTGATTATTTCTGTCTATACATTTAGTTTTGATAACAATTATTTTTGTTTATAAATACATTTGTTATTTGCAAATATTTGTTTACAAATATTTGTTTATTTATAAACGCTCATTTATAATTTAATATTTAAAATTAATTATTAACAACAATTATTATTTATTATAAAAAAATGTGACGGTGACATGATTATATATTTGTTTATTTATAAATATATTTGTTTATTTATAAACAATTGTTTATCCACAAATATTATTAAAGAACAATTATTTATTTACAAATATATTTATTTATAAAAGAATTTATTTTATATAACTATTTATTTATTAATTATTATTAATTATCATTATTTTTATAAAAAATGTTACGGTGACGTGACACCTCCCCCCCCAAATCGAGCATGGTGGTGAAACGAAGTGTAACAACATGGTCGACAATTTTGTTTACATATATATTAGTAGATTTATTTTTATTTATTTATTTATTTTTTTTTTTATTTATTTATATTTTTTTTTTTTTTTTTTTATATGTATTAATTGAAAGATATTATTTTAACAAAGGTATAAATATTTATTATAAATGTTTTAGTTCTGTTACATATGTTATATAAACGAAGTTATATAGATTATTCTAACGAAGATAGAAATATTTATTACAAATGTTTCAGTTTCTTACATATATTATTTAAATGAAGTTACATAGATTATTTAAACAAAGGTTACATTTTTAACAATATTTGTTATAAAAAAATTTTATTTTGTTACATAAATTATTTAAGCGACGGTAAGTATATTTTAACATATTTTATTTTTGTTATTTTAATCGTCGATCTTAACTAATACATCAACTCCCTGTCGGATTTCTTTTTTACTTTTCAGGAATTGTTCAATACATGCAAGGCATTCTGATGCCTTGCATCTAGGTGTAATTAATTCTTCTCTGCATAAATGGCAATATGTGAATATACGATTAATATTGGCAATTGAGTGCCATTCAAAAAATTCGGTGTATTTTTCCTTATCAGTATCGTCTAGGGTTTCGTAGCAAAATGAACATAGTCTAACTTCTGTTTTTTTGTCAAAGTATAAAAAGAAAATATAAGGTAACAATTTCATGCACGAGCATGCTAATAATAAGCTATAAGTCGCTGGGTATTCTGTGGGTATTACACCGTCGATTGTTTTGTTTTGAATAACTTTAGGGATTTCTTTTGTAGGAATCATTTCGTGCTGTTATTCCTTGTAATCTAAAAAAAAAGTATTTCGTATGTTTATTATTATTGTTTTTTTTTTTTTTTTTTTTTTTTTATTATTATTATATATATTTTTTTATATGTATATATATAAATATATATATTATTTTATATTTATATGTAATATTTTAATATTTTCGTGATATTTTTGAAGAGAGAGAAAAAAAAAATTTATTGGTTAATTTTCAGTATCTGTTTCTGCTTCAGAATCGTAATATTTGTCCATAATGAATGGATATCTTGGATCAAAGTAAATCGGAACACCTACCAGATGTGGGTGGTATTTGTGGGCATTCCTCTTTATTTCAATCGTGCAGCTCTCGCATTCATTTGCACGTTGTTTTACATAATACAATTGAATATGGCAAAATTTACATTTTAAGTTGTTAATATTATTTGACGGAAAATGTATACTATAAAACTCGTTATATAAATTTCTATTTTCGCTAGTGTTAAAACAATTGTCACATAAAAGTTCGTTTTCTTTTTTATAAACAATAGGATGTTTGTACATCACGCAGCAGTAAAATAAAGACAAAATATGTTTAATAATTAATGCTTTTTTTTGATCTGTGTTCTCTTGAACTTCATTTGGCTGTTGATCGATAGGAAGCATCTAAACAAAATAATAATAATAATAATTTTTTTTTTTTTTTTAACATAGTTATTTTTTGATTATAATTTTTATTATTATTATTATTTTATATATACAATACTATTCTCATGCAGTTTTTTTTTGTTAGAAAAAATTATTGTTTATTTGTTAATTAACTTTTTTTTTTTATTTTTTATAACATACTTATTTTTTTATTATAATTTTTATTATTATTATTATATATACAATACTATTCTCATGCAGTTTTTTTTTGTTAGAAAAATTATTGTTTATTTGTTAATTAACTTTTTTTTTTGTTTGTGGGCTTTTTTTTTTTTTTTTTTTTTTTTATTTTGAAGAAAAAAAGAAAATCTTTGTTACTTCAAGATAAAAGTTTTGCAAAATTTTTTATTTGCAAAAAAGAATTTTTTCTCTTTATTTTTTATATATATATATTTTTTACTTATATTTTCCATGGCTTTTTTTTTTTTTTTTTTTATTATTATTATTTATTTATTTATTTTTTTTTATTTATTTATATATATTTTTTATTAAATATACATATACAAATTATTAATATGTATATTTATTTATTTATATATATATTTTTTTTTTGACTTTGTATTTGATAATTATAAGAGAGAGGAAAAAGAAATGCTCTTGAATGCATGTTTTTCTTGCATTTGTGTCATAACTGAATAGATAATATCTTTAGGGATTTTAATACATAGGGCTATAAAAATTCTAGATTTTACGAGCGAAAGGTAAGGTCAAGTGTATCTTTCGGATTTTTTTTTTTTTTTTTTTTTTTTTTTTTTTATATTACTGATTTAGTTTTCTATTTTTTGTGAAAGAGTGCGTTTAAGAGAAAAAAAATGAATGATTTTGATTTTAACTTAGATCTTCTTATAAGTGATGTGGAGAGTAGTGAAGTGGAAAATGGTTTAGATGATAGTGAGGATGAATTACTTCATATGTATGAAGTAAATAAGTGGCAAAGTAATGTTTGGTGTGTAGAAAATAAAGAAAATAATTTCTTTATAACAAAACTGAAGGGAAAGCGTGTATATGGTCCTAGTTTTTGGTCGACATTGCCTGTAGGCCAACAGGCAGAATTACGAGAAAAAATTGGGGATCAGATTGTAAAGGATCCAAAGGGTGTTTTCTTTTATAATAAAAAGTTTTTTATTATAAAAAACAATGAAGTAAAATTGGTGAGTATTTTTATATTGTTTTCTTTATATTAATATTAATAGAAAAAGAATAATAATTATTATTATTGTTATTAGTATTATTATTTTATTTATATATATTTTTTTTATAGGTGGACAGAGAACTTGTTAAATATGAAGGAGGGAGGAGAACACTCTTTTCGGCACCCTTTTTCATATTTAACGAAAAGAAGATACTATTTCCATCTAGATGGGTTGAAATGTCCCCATCTACAAGAAAAAACTATGCTGATAGGATTAAAAAAATTCTTGTAGATGAAAAAAAAGGTCTAGATGAGAATTTTATTTTCGAGGGATGCAAATATAAAATTAGTGGAAGATTGCATAAATTAATACGAGTAAATAAAAAAAAATTTATAAGAACCAAATTATAAAATAATTTATTGATATAATTATTTTATGTTAATTTATTTGTTTTTAGGTGTACGATTGAAAACAAAAAAAAAAGATAATAATTTCATTTCATTTCATTTATTAAGTTAACGGGACATGCCCTTTCGTACAATAGTACTTATTATAATATAGATACAAACTTGTATATAAAAAATATAAATATAATTATAACTAGGTTGGTGCATTTTAATTATTATTTAGTATTAATCTACATAATGCCGAGGTGAATCTTGTTAAATTATTGTCAAATAGGTCTATTTCGTTAGAAATTGAATTAGCTTCTCTACTAAGTCTATCAATTAAAGCATTGTTCCCATAGTTTGTTCTATGAAATGCTACAGAAAAAAGTAAGTAATTCCTTGTTGTTCTTACTGGAACGGACAAATTTATTAATGACAGAAGAGAAGGACACTGAATAATTCCGTTTAATAGTCTGTACAAGAAACTTATATCCGCATAAAGAAACCTTGAGGAGACCAAACACGGTGGGCTTGGATTAAGTTCAACCCAAAAGTCTTTGCACATCACCGTTTTCTTTTGGAATTACTTCGGGGATGTCTTCTGATTATTTTAAGACAAAAATGAAAATAATCGGTGGAGGGAAACTGAAATTATCTTGATTTTTCATTTTTTTTTATAGGTTATTCTATGTAATTTCTTTAAAAAAAGGTTTCCTTCAATTTTTTTTCTACAAAAGTTGTATTTCGGATTCAGTAAAGAATCTCTATGATAGTTAATGAATTTAAAAAATTTGAACTATTAAATTTGTTAATAAATAATGGAAGAACATGGTTTTTCATTCGTTTTTTGAAATTAACTCGTCTTGTAATTAATTTACACCAAAATTTTTCAAAGATAATTTGAAGTACATAAGATTATCTGTAAAACTGAAAAAAGAAGACTGTTCTACCTATTACCGTTCCTTAGATATGACACGTTGAAGTTGCTATTCAATGAAAAATTTAAACTTGGGAGCTCATTATTCGATGAATAATAATAATAATAATAATTTATACTACTGAAGATAAATTAATTTTATCTATCGCAAATTATTCGAAAAAGAGTCCTCTTAATTATGTTTTATTATAATTGTTATATTAGGATATTAAATAAAAGAATTCATCGAATAATGAGCTCCCAAGTTTAAATTTTTCATTGAATAGCAACTTCAACGTGTCATATCTAAGGAACGGTAATAGGTAGAACAGTCTTCTTTTTTCAGTTTTACAGATAATCTTATGTACTTCAAATTATCTTTGAAAAATTTTGGTGTAAATTAATTACAAGACGAGTTAATTTCAAAAAACGAATGAAAAACCATGTTCTTCCATTATTTATTAACAAATTTAATAGTTCAAATTTTTTAAATTCATTAACTATCATAGAGATTCTTTACTGAATCCGAAATACAACTTTTGTAGAAAAAAAATTGAAGGAAACCTTTTTTTAAAGAAATTACATAGAATAACCTATAAAAAAAATGAAAAATCAAGATAATTTCAGTTTCCCTCCACCGATTATTTTCATTTTTGTCTTAAAATAATCAGAAGACATCCCCGAAGTAATTCCAAAAGAAAACGGTGATGTGCAAAGACTTTTGGGTTGAACTTAATCCAAGCCCACCGTGCAAAGGGATATTTAATATTGAACGTAAGTTATTATAATCATGCGTGTATCTATCAAAAGGAATACCAAGTTGTCTTGCAGCAAATCTAAGAAATCTATTTTGTATACGCTCAAGTCTGATAATCTGGTATACATACATTGGTGACCAAATAATACAGGCATATTCAATTATCGTTCTGACAAGTGTAAAGTATAGAACCCTCAGTGTTACAGAGCTGTGAAAAACCGATGCATTTCTCGTTATGAATCCCAGGGACCTTAAAGCTCTTGAAACCACATCCGAGATATGTTCATTGAAAGAGAAATCACTAGTAAAAAGTACACCTAAGTCACGAACTATTCTCTCCCTGTGTAATTCGTCATTACCAACTGTGTAATGATACAACAATGTTGTTTTTTTGGTGAAGGAAATAACATGACTTTTATTAATGTTGATTGACATATGATTTAGATCACACCATTCCGATAATCGATCAAGATCACCTTGAAGTGATAAATGATCTTCATACGGATTTATAGAATTCAAGACTTTATAGCATTTAAGGTCATCAGCATACAAAAGGAAGGAAGAGTTCATGAAAATTGATTTTATATCATTCATAAATAAAACAAAAAATAGTGGTCCAAGATTAGATCCCTGTGGAACACCTGAGATAGCAAAAAAAGGATCAGAGTAAACATGGTTTACTCTAACAACTTGACACCTGTCAGAGAGATAGCTTCCAAAAAATAAGAGTAAATCATTTGATAGACCCATTGTCTTAAGTTTAGTCAACAATATACTATGATCAACCCTATCGAAGGCTTTGGTTAAATCCGCATAAATTACGTCAACTTGATATCCCAATTCAAGGTTAATAGTTATAAAATTTGTAAACACCCCAAGGTTTGTTAATGTGGAACGTCCTCTTACAAATCCATGTTGTTCTTCAATAATAATATTTGACACAGCAGCATATAATGATTCAAAAATTAAACTTTCAAATATTTTAGATATGGCACTTAATAAAGTTATTGGTCTATAATTTTGAACATTATTTCTATTATCAGACTTGTAAACAGGAGTTATTATCCCCCTCTTCCATTCCAAAGGAAAAGTACAAGTTTGTAATGATTTATTAAATAATATATATAGAGGCTCTATAAGAGCATAACCACATGACTTTATAAAAGAAGGAGGAATTTTATCCGGACCCGGGCCTTTATTGACATCTAGTTCTTTTATCTTTTTAAATATATCATTTCTAGTAATTGATATAGATTGCAGATTCACCTCAACATTATTAATAGAAAATAAATCAGATGCTTGTGGTGGAAAAGTAATATAAACTGATTTAAAATGTTTAGCAAAAAGATTAGATATTGATAGTGGTGTATCACCAAATTCATTTCTTAAAAACATGTGATTTGGTATACATTGGTTTTGTCTAGTAGAATTAACAAAATTCCAAAAAAATTTTGGATTACTAATAATTGAATTCTCAGTTTTAGAAATATAATTATTATAAGATAAAGTAGATAAATTTTTACAATCAGATCGCAGTTTAGTAAACTTTAAATAATTGAGTTCAGTTTTATTCTTAACATAGTTCATATGAGCAATTTTTTTTGCTAGTACCAATTTCTTTAACTCTCCTGTATACCAGGGTGGAAAGTATGTAGGTTTTATAAATTTCATGGGTATAAAAGTATCGAAAATATTATACAAATAATTATAGAAATTACCTACATCCTCGTCTATGCTATTAGAATTTAACAATGGAGTCCAATTAGTGACATTTAACATTGATACTATACCAGCAATATTAGCATTCCCAAAATCATAGATAATACCATTTGACAGATGTGAACTATTATTATTATTGTGATTTTCAATTTTTATGTCAATTAGTAGTGGTGGATGATAAACATCAATTGGTAAAATTGAATCATTTAATAGATCTATAGAAAAACAATTTGAGTTACAAAAAACCAAGTCTAAAATTGAACCTACTGAATTTTTATTATTATTAATTTGAAATAAATCCATGTACTCCATCATGTCAAATAATAATGTTACAATTAAATTTCGCTGGTAAGGTAAATTAGAATTTAGTTCACTAAAATTTATATTTCCACTTAAATTCCAGGTAATATATGGCAAATTAAAATCTCCAAGTATACAAAATAAAGAATTAGAATTATGTTCATAAATATTTTCAATAATTCTGCACAACTCTGAGTAAACATTGTGTGCCGAGTTTGGGGGAACATAAAAACATCCAATTATTAAAAGTTTATTATTTAGTTTAAATTTAACAAAAATATTTTCTACGACTGTTGAAGAAGAGACAATTGTAGAACTGTGTAAATTTCTTTTAACTGCTAGCATAACTCCACCTCCTCGTTGTTTTCCACTTATCACACTATTTCTATCAGAACGGTAAATATCGAAATCAAAAAAGCCTAATTCTTGTGAATTAATATCACTGTTTAACCAAGTCTCACTAAGAGCAAAAACACTATATGTATATAATGGTATACATCGACGAAGTTCATGAATTTTTGTACGTACACCCCTGACATTCTGATAATAAAGTTGAATGAATGACGAAGAATGAAAAGGGGGGAAAGAACGTTGAGTAATGCGGGGAGTGTTCAATTTTGATTTGAGGTGTGTGGGCCTATCTGCAATGTCAGTGTAGCCGTACGTAATAATAAAATAATAATAAAAAAAAGAGAAGAGAAGACTGTTTGGTAACAATCTTGTCTCTGTAGGTGAGTGTTATCTGTTTTATTTTAATTGTTATTTATTATTATTATTATTATTTATTATTCTTTTTTTTTTTTTTTTTTTTTATATATATATATATCTTTTTTTTTTTTTTTTTTGAAATGTTGAATGATTTAAAGAGTGTATGAGAGAGAAAAAGAATGATGTTACCAGAAAATTGCCTCTTATTCCTGAAATTAATTAATTTGTAATCCAGACATGTAGGAAGGTTGACAGTTGTACTAGAAAATATAGAATTTTTAGATTAGTTATCTTTTATTAAAAACAGAAATTGACCATTTTTGACGTATAAAATTAAGTTAATAGTGTAATTCTTGTTTTTGTGCTAATAGTATTACTGGTTTTCTGGGTTCAAAAATTAAATATTTGCAATTTCTAAAATTGTGTCCTTGTAGAAAACAATATCTACAATAATTTTTCCATTGTATAAGTTTTGGTCGTGAGTCAGTTTGTGTACTTTTTTCTTGTGTTTTTAAAGCAATGTTCTGAGATATATTTTCATCATTTATTATATCGTAGGTGTTAACAAAATTTTCAAAAAGGCGAAATGCAGCATATTGACCGGCTAAAATTTTTGAATATGCTTTTTCCCTAGCTATTTTGTTGTCAATTGAGATGGAAACCGTAAATAATGGTAGACAATCTCTTCTTTTCTCAATTATCATTGAAATTTTTGGTATGGGAAGTTGATATTCAAAGGCGAAAAATTGCAAAAGTTCTACGATATTTTGTTGTCCGATGGGTGGTTCAAATTCTTTGAAGGATACATTACTGTATATTTCTGTTATACAAGGGATTGTAGATGTTGTTCCTGTTTTAACTAAAGTGTTTGACATGCTAAAAAAAAAGAAAAATTTATTTCTCTTCTTCAGTGTTTTGAGGGTTAAATTGAAATTCTATGTCTTTTAAGCATTCATAATTGGTTTCTGTTACTGATGATTCTATATTTTGTTTCGTTTTTCTTTTAATGCCTTTCATGCTTTTTATTGTTTTATTTCGTTTCTTTAGAAATATTAGTAAAACTATTAAAAGAAGTATTACTATTATTAATATAATAATAAAAATTTCTTCTAAATTATAGAAAATATTGGTATTAAAAATTTGATTCTTTTTGTGTAAAATTGAAATTTCTTCTTTTATTGGTAATTTATCAACTATTTCAGTAAATAATTTGTTAGAATTATTTAAATAGTTTGTTATTAAGGGCATGATAAAAGAATCTGAAGCTTCTAATGAAAAAGGAGATTCGTTTAAGTGTTTGTTTTGTAAAGAGTATGTAGAATTTAGAAGGGTTAGATTGCAAGAATGTTGTATTCTTAAGATCCCAGTATTTTTTAACTGTAGGTTATATTGTTCAAGATTTTGACATGATATTTGAATTTTTTCTGAGTATGGAAGAGAGTAAATCCATCCGTTATGATTTTGTAGAGGAGTCCAAGTATTTTGTGTTTCTAAATTGATTAAGTATTTGCATCTATTACTCATTGGTTTAGTAAGTAATTCTGTTTCACAGTTTGGGTATTTGAAAGTAGAAAATGTTGGAGCGTTTGTAAGACACAGATTTCCGTCTGTTGTGTTATAACAAGATTTTTTAAATGAATCATTAGTTATTGGTAAATATATTTGTTTATCTTCTGTTATTGCTATATAAGATAGTTTAGATAATATATTGATTGAAATGTTTTTATTGGTATCTTTTGTAAGAATAGGTACTGAATGTATTTTAAATAATTGAAATTGAGGAGAAGATGGTATGTGTGTTGAAAGATTAAAAATTAAGTGATTTTTATAAATATGAAGATTAATTCTTGAGAATGGTAAGATTTTTGATGTATAAAAGAAAATGTTTTTCATGTTAAGGATAGGGTTATTTTTTGGTGGTGTTGGTAAAATGTTGGGAAGTAGAAAAGAATCCCAAAATCCATTAGAAATGTGTATAAGACTTTCAAGAATATCTAGAAGGAATTTAATATAAGTATTTTGAATTTCATGTACGACATTAAAAAAAGTTGTTATATTACTTCGATTACGTTTTCCATTTTCAATATATTCACGACATGTTATTATTGGGTAAATTATTTCTGATATTTTTGATAAAAATTTGTTTTCATATAAAAGTGAATTGTTCTCTTTTGTATTGAACATATTATTGTTGTTTGTTATTTGTGAAAATAAATTTTTAATATTTAGGGGTAACTCGTTTGTCCTGTTTGGTAGGATATTAAAGATTCTTTCTATTAAATTACTTATCATTCTATCTTTTACGGTAAATTCAGTTTCTTCTTCAAGTGTATCGCAGTTTTTACAACTTTTGTGTAGTTCATTATAAATTATTGTTATATTATATTTAACATGAATAAGTTGAGTAATATTTAGGTAGGAGATGAAGTGGAATTCTTCGGATAGAATTTTAAAATCAATGTCCTTTTCAAAAAGTAATCCTCCAGGATGAAGAAAAGGTGTATTGATGTATTGTGAATGGGTTGTTTTTAGAAGTAACAAAATTAATAGAGGATACATTTCGAATCTGAAAATGAAAAGAATGGGAAATCTAAAATTTTATTTATACATAAGTAGATTTTGGTCGGTTTTTATAGAAAGGTTTTAATAGTCGAGATAATGCAGGTATTCTACTTGGAGAAGGGAGTTGTGTGCTTTTGTTAGTTTTGATTATATTTTTATGTCTTCGGCATTCTGTGGTAGAGTGTAGAATAGTGTAACAGTATTTACATGAATTTCGCCACGATACTAATTTGGGACGCGGGTCTGTTTGAACTTCCTGATCTTTAGTTTTTTGTGTATCAAAATAGTTATAGACTTCATCATCACAAAGATCATAGGTTTTTATTAATAATTGTAATAAGTTAAGTGCAGCCTTGTTTTCAGATAATTCTTGTGTTTTGCCTGTTTGTATTATTAGATGTTCTAACACCATTAATTGTGTTACAAAATATGTGTCATTAATGTTTTGACTAACGTAGGATGTGATTTGAGGTGGCGGAAGGCCATATTTAATTAAAAAATCCGATAATATTTTCATATGGTTAAGGATGTGCATAGAGTTGCGTCTGGTTTTTCTTGATCTTTGAGTTTGGCGTGGTTCTTCGTAGGTATGATCCATTTCCTATTAAAATGGAAAGAATCAGTCAAACTTTAAAATATTGATTAGGTGGTCTGTAATTACAGTTTAAACATTTTTTGAAATTTTTAGTATTGTTACTGGTTTATGGTTGAAAAGAAAATTCATGTTTATTACATTTATTAATCATTTTCGCGTTTCTAATTAATTTCTTTTCTGGGTGTATATTTTGTATAGGTTTTTTCTTTGGTGGTAATGAAGGTTGGTTTAAGTTCAAATTTTTTATTGAGTTTACTATTTTTGTGTTGACTTCTTCATGTTTTTTAGATACTATATGCAGTACTTTTGATGCTGCTTGAATTGATGCGATTTCTGAGATTCGTGCAATTGCGCTTTCTTTAATGTTTCCTACTTTGCAAACTACTATTATGTTCTGTTCGAGTGGTGAGATTTTGTAAAAAAAGGATGAATATTTTGGTGTTGGCATTCCAATTGTTTTGCATATTCTCTCTAGTTCGTTTTCTACGTTTATCATTCGAGGGTAATTAATAGGAGTGTTATCAATATCAGGTAATGTTTGTAAAAATTTGAAGGCAACATGCTCTTTTACCAGATCTGGGTCGTTTCCGATACCAGTATAGTTAAATTTATCGTGTTTAATTGTTATTTCGAAAATTAGTTTTTTGTTATGGTCTTCAGTTATTTTGTATCTATAATTGATTGGTGGTTTATTAGTCATGCGCATTATTTCTTCGATTCTTGCTGAGGGCTGCATGCTGAAGTTTTATTCTTGTTTTTGTTAGAAGTTGAAATTAGTGTTATTTTTATTTAATTGATATAATTCTTGGTGAGGGTAGATATTTGATTCGACTGTATGTATATTACCTTGTTTTTGTTTTGTTGGATCTTTTTCTTCTTCTTCTTCTTCTGGAACTCTGATTTGTTGTGTATATTGTGTATCTGGTTTTTGTGGTACTTCTGGTTTTCCTAAATGTAAAAGTAAATTAGTTACTGAATCCCATATGCATCCTAGTAATTGAAAAGACCATCCAAAAACAGTATAAAGTGTGTAACCGTGAATTATAGTGTCGATGAGCAGTTTGATTGTTCTAATCATAATTATGACACCTATAAATCCTGCACTAATTGTTCCGAAACTAGAAAAAGCTGTCCATAATTTAGTCCAAGTTGATTGCGCGATTCTTTCCATAGTTTCTTCGTCTAATAGATGTAATAAAGACATACCCTGATTTACGCTTGTCTGTCCGGTTATAGTGCGTGCTAAATTACTCAAAACCATTGGTTTTTCAGCCGAAAACATTATGTGGTTATGTAATTTACTTAAATCTGCTTGAGAATAAATTCCGCTTGTTGCTAAAGATGAAGGGTTAGTATAATGCCACGTATGTTGTGTTGAAGGTTTCATAATAGTGGGGGGTACTGATTCAACAGGGTTTGGTAATATTTTATACCATGTTTCTCCTAAGAAATACATTAAGGGAATAAATGAATTACAATTTGTTTGTGTTCCTTTACTAATAATTATGTGGGTTTTAGGTGTAAGAAACATAGAGTGATTCCCTTTAAAAATGGGTAAATGTAGAAAACATTCTTCTGTTTTACGGTATTGAACTTCTACTGGGACACATTTAATTATATGTACTACTTCACCGGCAATAACAGATGTATAGCCTGGTCCGTTCATTAAGTTATATGCGAATTCATCTGGGGATTGAGATGCTAATGTTAATGAATTTTTAAATACTTTTTGTTCAAGTTCACATTTTTGTATTAGGACATCATAATATAATTGTTTCATTTGGGTACGAATATGTTTTTCAGTGTAGACAAATTTTGAATTTACATATGTAAATAGGTCCATATTTTGAACTGTTACTTCTCTATCCTTAATTATTGCTCGTTCTGGGGTTGTTTCAATTATTAAGAGTTTAGGATGTTCTGTATGATACATAACATAACTACAAACCGCTGTTTGTGATTTTTGAGTAAGTACGAATGTTATATCATCAGTATTTAATGAGTATAATATTTCTGAACTGTTTGAGTTTATTTCTTTAGTTTTATTTGCGTATCCTTGATATATTACTTCGTATTTGTTAAGTCTACAAATATCTTGGGGTACAGAATCCCAAAAAGTTTGTCCGCCTTCTAAATCAAAACAATTTAAGTCTGATAAAAGACATGTAACTCCTGATTTCAGATGAATTTTATTTGTGTTTACGTTCACTGATGCGTAATATTCTTTTAACGTTATTTTTACTACTGCTTGAACAATTACGTTATTCCATGTTCCAAGTGGGTCTGAATATTGAGTTCCGTCACAAGATCCGTCAAATGCTAATGATCCTGCCATTAAAATGCTATGATAAGTTGTTTGATTAACTTTTAAGCCTGAAATTTGAGCACTTTGTCCTAAAATTATTGTGCCTCCTGAGTGTAAACCTTTACATTGTTCAAAAGTAACTTCTTGTATGTATTCGCTTATTCCATTGGCCATTGCGGAAATATGAGAACTCATTCCACAATGTGAAATTGTTCTAGTTATTTGTATTTTACATTGTTTAACTTTAGTTAGTGTAAAATCAGCTATTTGTATTAATTGAATATATTGTGATTCTGTATGTACCTGAGGTTCAGGTATGTCGCAATCTCCTACTTCCAGAAGTGATATTGTAGTTATATTAAGCATACTAGTTCCGCAATCAAAACCAATGAAAGCCTGTATTGACGTCAGGTATAAGATCAAGAGTATCAGAATTTTTCCTGCCATCATTCTGATAGGTATCTCTGTAAAAAGAGATTTAGTTAAAATGTTTCTCTTTTTCTCTCTATTGATTTGATAGTATTTTATATTGTTATGTATGTATTTTTGTAATTAAACTACCTCTTGTAATATGTCTGCAAAAATTTCTTGGTTTGACTCACGTAGACTATTTATAAAATTACGAAAAGCGTATGGTCCTCGTGTTTTTATGGTTAATATTATATCCTTTTTTGTTTCTAATGTATTGAGATTATCTTTCCATCTTGGTACATTACAGTCGTCCAGATTAAATATTCTTTTGTTAAATAAATGTGGCCATAGTTTAATCATAGCAACGTGATTAGCTATAAGGTCACAGTATTTTTCTATTGTTTTTCGATTTTCTTCATTCATTCTGAAAGTTTTATGTTTGTTTTATAAATGGTTGCGTATGAAATTGTATAATTCTAATGTTTGAAGATCGACTAGTCCTAGTGCTAGTGCGTTTTTTGATCCGATAATTCCTGAATTTATTTGAAGTGATGATATTGTATCAGGGTCTATGATTAAGAAAAATAATAAATTGTTTTCTACAGTTATTTCTATTCCTCCAACAATAGAAAAGCAATGATTACCTATCAAAATTGTTTCTTTATTAATAGGTTCGTAAGGTACGTTTAAAACATTAGCTGATAAAAAGCTGTGTTTTGTGTTTAATAGGACTTGGAATTCCAGTTCTCCTTCAATTAATTCTGTTGATTTAAGTGTAATTTTGGGCATTTTATAGTTTCTTCTTTGTTGTTCAATATTTATCTGAAAGAAAATTATATATTTTGTTTTATTTTTGACTTTTTGAGTCTGTTAACATGTACTATTTTTGGTTTATTCTTTATTTCAATTTTAACATTTCCTTTTCATAAAATTTCTAGAATTTTATGAGGTCCAGTATATTGATCACCGAATTTCTTTGGTTTAGGTCCGCTTAATAAAAATACTTCATCATCTATGTTGAAATTTTGGGGGTTTATTTTTTGTCATAATATGTTTTTGATTTTTCTTTTGCGGTAATTAGATGTTCTCTAGCTATTCCTCTGATTTCATGTAAACGAGTTATTAGTTTTATTAAATAATCATCGTATGTTTCAAGTTTTTCATGATCTGCTGGAGATTCACTAGATGGTTGTCTGGCTAGTTTGCCGAAAACTAATTCGTATGGGGTGCAACGTGTTCCTTCATGAATACTAGTATTATAAGAAAAGGTTGCTAATTCAAGCCAATCGTCCCATTGAGAATTTTTATTTACAAATTGTTTTAAATATTCCGCAAGAACATGATGTGATCTTTCTAGAGAACCATTTGATTGTGGATGAAAAGCTGTTGTTTTGAATTGTCTAATACGAAATCTTTTGGCTAATCTTTTGATGAGATTACTAAGAAAATTTCTTCCTTGATCAGTTAGTACCGCTTTTGGGGAACCAAAAATACAAATAAATTTTTTAATAAAAGCATCTGCTATTGTACTTGCTAATTGATTGGGTAGTGCAATAGCTAAAGAATATTTAGTAAAATTATCTTGTATCGTTAATATATATTCATTTTCTTTTTCTGTTACAGGTAATGGCCCTACTATATCCATGGAGACCTTTTCAAACGCTGTACCTGGGGTATCAGTGATAACCATTGGATTTTTAGTTTTTACGCGCACCAATTTTTTTATTTGGCATTTAAGGCAAGATTGTATATATTTTTGTATGTCTAATTTCATGTTTTGCCAATAAAAATTTTGACGTATTCTGTTGTATGTTTTTGATACACCCTTATGTCCTCCTAACGCCGAAGAATGTGCTTCCTCAATCAAATCTTTTTGTTTCTCTTTGGATGGGAATTGGGTTATTCCCAAACAAATAATTATTTTTAATGAAAAATCGGAAAAAACGTCATTTATAATATTTAAAATTTCATTCCAGGATATATGGTTTATTTCTGCAGTTTTTGATATACTTATTGAATGTAATTTTAATTCTCTAGCTTTTACATATAATGAGTTTATAGCTGATTTAATAAAATTTAGTTTATCTGTAAGGTTCAGTTTTATATTTGAATCAATTGGTAATACTAAGTGATATTTATTACCACGGTGATATTCCTTGACTTGTCCTAAGGTTAAATTTTTAAATTTTGGCAATTCGTTTCTTTGAAAAAGTAATTTTGATCCTGTATCTCTAGGTTCACCTGTTATTGAAGTAAAATAAGCGTAATTATCTTTTCGCATTGTAAGTTGGTCTCTACATTCTATTATGTTTCGTTTTATAGGTAATTGTTCGATCGACGGAATATCTTGAGAAGGGGGTGGCTCCGGTGGGGGTCGAGATTTATTATCTGTTGCTTGATGTTGTGTATTTTCTATTTCTGGATTAAGTTTAGGTAAAAATATTTTTTCTAAGGACTCACTTTCACTTTCATCTGTAAAAAATTCTTTGTCACTGGAACTAGTGTCATAATTTTCTTCATTTTTATTATTATATTCTGGGTTAGAAGAATCATTGGATTTATTTATTTCATCATTTTGTTTCTTGGGTCTCCCTCTTTTTTTTGAAGGGGAGTTTTTCTTTTAATAATTTTTGTTTGTTTCTTCGTATTTTTATATACTTCTTCAGATTCACTAGTTTCTCTTCTTGTATTTTTTTTATTTTTCTTAACGTTTTTCCTTTTTATTTCTTCATTGAATTCGATTTTCTTATTTTCTTCGAGATTTTCATCATAATTTTTCCTTGCTTGCTTTCTTGTTACAACTACATTTATTTTGCAGTTGTTTTTAGTGTTTTTTATTTTCTTTTCTTTTTGTTTATTTGATTTTTTGTCGATGGATTCTTCTTCATCGAATTGTTTTTCTTGAATTTCTTGAAATTTATATGATTTCATACTTGATTCTTCATTTGATTCTTTTTCATTTGATTTTTCTTTCTTAAGTTTTTCTTTATTAGAATTATTTTCACTGAATTCTTCATTATTGGATTCTTCTTTATTATTGGATTCTTCTTCATTAGATTCTTCTTCACTGGATTCTTCTTCACTAAATTCGTCTTCATTAGATTCTTCTTCACTGGATTCTTCTTCACTAAATTCGTCTTCATTAGATTCTTCTTCACTGGATTCTTCTTCACTATAGTCTACTTCATCAGATTCTGTATATTTGTAGTAATTTTCATATATGTAATTAATTTTATTAATATTTTCAATATTATCAACAGGGTTACGAGATAGAGCGTCAGCATTTACATTCATTTTACCTGCCTTATGTATTACATCGAATTCGTATTCAGCTAATTTTAATCTCCATCTTGTTACTCTTGAGCAGGGATCTTTTGAATTTTGAAACCATACTAATGGTTTATGATCTGTGACTAATGTAAATTTTCTACCGAAAAGATATGGTCTAAAATGTTGTACACAATAAACTATGGCTAGTGCTTCTTTTTCGTATGTATCAAATTTTCTTTCATTATCGTTTAAGGTACGGGATGTGTATGCAATTGGTTTATCTTGTCCAATTTTACCTTGAGAAAGTATGCCTCCAATGGCATATCCTGATGCATCTGTTGTAAGGACAAACGGTTTTGTAAAATCTGGTCTTTGCAAAAGGGGTTCTTCACATAGTTTTTCTTTTAAATTGTCAAAAGCATTTTGTTGTTTTTCAGTCCATAGAAACGGGGTATCTTTTTTTAGTAGTTGTGTTAACGGTGTTGAAATTTTTGAAAATCCGTTTATAAATCTTCTATAATATCCGGCTAGGCCTAAAAATTGTTTTATATTCTTTTCATTTTTTGGTGTTGGAAATTTTTGTACTGCTTCTATTTTTTTTGGATCTGGCCTAACTCCTTCTTTATCAATTATATGCCCTAAATATGCAACTTCTGTTTTAAGAAATTCGCATTTGTCTGGTTGCAGGTGTAGGTTTGCGTATCTAAGTCGGTCAATTAATTTATTGAATTTTATTTCGTGTTCTTCTAGAGTTTCTGCATATAATACTATGTCGTCTAGATACACAAAGAGGTCATTTTCGATTAATGAACCTAAGGTAATGTTCATCAGTCTTTGAAAAGTACTGGGGCCATTTTTTAAACCAAATGGCATTCTGTCAAATTCATAATGTCCATATGGGGTTGAAAAGGCAGTTTTATGGGAATCTTTTTCGTCCATTGGAATATGGTGAAAACCTGTTGCTAAATCAAATACTGAGAAATAACGGGCATTAGATATTTGGTCAAGAATTTCCAAAATATTCGGTAACGGAAAGTTGTCGGAAATTGTTTTTTCGTTTAATTTTCTGAAGTCTAATACCATTCTCCATTTTCTTTCTCCGTGAGAATCGAGTTTTTTGGGTACAAGAAAAATTGGAGTATTATATGGTGACTGGGAAGGTTTAATAATTTTGTTTTTTAAAAGTTCGTTCACTTGTCTAGTTATTTCTTCTTTGTGGACTGGTGGATATCTGTATTGTTTTGTTATAATTGGTCGATCGTCGATAGTTGGAATTGAATGCACTAAAAGAGGTGTAGCTTCTAATGGTTCGTCGGGTAGTTGGAATCTGTCAGAATTTGTTGCAATAAGTTTTTCTACATGTGATAATTCTTCTTTATTTAAATGGTCAAGTCTTAATAGTTTTTTAATGTCTTCAATTCTTTTATTAGAAGAAATATTATTAATTTGGTTACTATTGTTATGTATTGTATTTATAGGTTCTTTTGGATTTTTAAAAAAATATTTTTTACCTTTAATTTCTAAAAATTTTAATGCGTAATTTATATTAACATTATTTTTTAAAAAAAATTCTGAACCTAAAATTCCGTCTTCTGTAATTGGAACGTTATTTGGAATTAAATGGAAAATTGTTGGAAAATCAAATATATTTAATTTAATATTTCCTAGTGTGTATACAGGATGATTATTTATTCCTGTTAATCTTAATATTTCGTCTTGTTCAATTTGAATTCCATGGTCGATAGTATTTAATTTTAATAAATTTCTACCTGCTCCTGTATCTATCATTATATTTGTTGGACATTTTAAACCATTAACTGTTGTAGTTATTGAAGGAATGGGGTTGTCTGTACTAATATTTATTTTTATTTCTTTTATATTTCTTTTCTGTGTAGTAGGTGCATTATCTTCATTTAGCGAGCCTCCCGTGCAGCACCTGTGTTGGGGAGGGGTCTGGAGTTTCCCTGATTTTGTGGTTGAAATCTTTGTTGTTGTGGTTGATATTGTTCTTGTTGTGGTCTGTATTGTTGATTTTGTGTTTGTTGGTTATTATATATTTTTTTACGACATTCACTGATAAGATGACCAGGTTTTTTACAATAGGAACACTCTTTTTGAGCTTGATAAGTATTATATGGAGTATTCCTTTGATTAGGTGGATATTGAGAAGATCTGTAATTTGTTTGTTCATATTGTCTATTGTTAGGTTTAGGTTTCCATTGTTCTTGATATTGTTGATGTGGGTTCCATTGATTTTGATAATGTCGATTCTGATTTCGCGGATATTGAAAAGGGTTGTTGTACGTTTGATTCCAATTGTTTGTTCTGTTTGCACTTTGGTAATTAAAATTTTGTTTTAATTGACGACAAACTATGGCTGAATGACCTATTTTGTTACATATTTGACAGATTAATTCTTCCCTCATGATGTGGATTTTATCTTTTTTAGTTTCTAATTTTTCCTCTCTGTTCCTATGGGAAGATCTTAAAGCTAAATTTGCTGCTAATTTTCTTTCAACTTCAATAGCATTATTTATGGCATCTTTAAATGAATTTACGTCTTCTAATCTGGTTTCAATGTCTGTTTTTAATCCTCTAATAAAACAATCTAAAACATCTTTTTTAAATCCAGTTACGAAATTTTCATCTTCTCCTCCTTGATTACTACGCCTATGTGAATCTAAAATTCTATTTCCTATTTCCCGTATTCTAGTTGCGTAAGAAATAACTTTTTCGTTTTCCCATTGATAAATGCTTCCTAATTCACCCTGTAGTTGGTATATAGATTTATTTGGAGAATACACATTTTTTAGGCTATCTATTAATTCATTGATGTTATCGTAAGAATCATTTAATAAAGATTGTCGAGCTTCTCCCCTAATTTTTGTTTTAATAAGTTTTGTTAAGTTTGCCACTGCATTTTGGGGTAATAGGCTTTTGGCTTCATTACATGATGAAATAAATTGTTCTAAAGGTATGTTATCGCCCGAAAAAATTGGTACTATTTCTAAGGCATCGCGAAGTGAGACGACTTGATTATTAAAAATCGTTTCTCGTGTTTCTGGCATTATTTTTCTTTTATAGTTATCGGTAATATTTATAAATTTGTTCTGTTTGTCTTTAATTAATAGTTCTAAAATATCGTCTTTATCTGAAATTGATTTGTCAAAATTCTTATATGGGGTTCTTGTATTATTTTCTAAAGGTTCTGTTTCGGATTCAGATTCTGATTCAGTATTTATTTCTAAGTTATCTGGTTTTAAGGTTGTTTCGATTATGGTAGAAGAAAAGTCAGTTAAATTTAGTGAATTTGTGTCAATAGATTCTTCAAAATTAGTTATTGTTTCGTCGTTTGCTGTATTGCCACTAATTATAACACTATTATATTGTCTAGAATAAGGATGTGGAGAGTCAGTTTTTTTATTATAAGTTTCAAATGCAGTTTGATTATTAGTTAGTATTTCATTTGCTAATAAAGGATTATTTTGAGCTTGACTACGAGTAGTTCTCTTTTCTTCAGACATTGGTTAACATTTTTGAAAAAAGTAAACAAAATTTGTAAGTGTAATGTAACGTAGAATAAAACATGTCAGTTTTATGTTTTCTAATTTTTGTATGTGTGGACAAACATATGTGTAGACAAATATATGTGTATACAAATATATATATATAATATGATAGATAAATACGTTTATAAAATAAGTAAAGGATTATTTGATTGTTTCTGTTCATAAATTATTTGATTAAAAATAACAGAATTTCTCAAAAAAATTTGCAAATTTTATTTAGAATTAATTATTTATTAATATTGTTGAAAAAATTTAAGCAACAATTTTTTTATTTTAAAAATTTTGAAAATTTATTTGTTTATAACTTGTTAAACAATATTTTGGTTAAAAAAAATTTATAGAAAAAATGTGTTTAAATTTTATTTAAGAGACTTATTTATTTTTAATATTAATTTATTGTTTATTTAAAAAATTTTATATAATTATTTTTATATTGT
The DNA here is from genome assembly GCF_019393585.1 of Leptopilina boulardi. Taxonomy (NCBI): domain Eukaryota; kingdom Metazoa; phylum Arthropoda; class Insecta; order Hymenoptera; family Figitidae; genus Leptopilina; species Leptopilina boulardi. The sequence continues at coordinate 4,786 of NW_026137643.1, read as the reverse complement.
TTATTTATTTATAAATTGAAATATTTGTTTAAAAATAAATTTTATTTTATTAATTTTTAATATTTATTTATTGTTTATTTATTAATTATTTAATTATTTTTATATTGATTATTTATTTGTAAATTGAAATGTTTGTTTTAAATTTTTTATTTTATTTAAGAGAATTATTTATTTTTAATATTTATTTATTGTTTAAAATTTATTAATTAATTATTGATTTTATAATTATTTGTTTAAAAATTTGTTAATTAATTGTTAGTTATTAATTATTTATTTAGTTATCAATTTATTTATTTTATTATTTAGTTTATTATTATTAAATGTTTATTTATTAATTGTTCATTAAATTATTTATTTAATTATTTATATTTTTAATTAATATTGCAAAAATTTTTGAAAAATGATCATTCATTTAATAATTTAACCCAGGCCGATGCACCAAAAATTATAAGTTCTGTTATGTCTAAAATTTAAATTTGAAATTTTTAAATATTATTAAATTTTCCTAATCTAATGAACTTATAATTATTCCCTAATCTGTTTCCTCAATTTAACTTAATTAAATAAATTAAGTTGGGAAGAGGTATTAAATGAATGGTCAAAAAATATTATTTATTTAATAAAACTATTTATTAATAAACAAAATATAAAAGTTTATTTAAAAGAAAATATTATGCTTTTAATTATTTAATGGTTGAGAAACAATTATCAAATATTCCTTCCTGTAAGATTTGGGTTCTTGTTTACCTCGAGTCTTTTATTGGTGTTTCGACAGCTGGACCACTCAACGTCAGATAAGATCTTCTATGTCAGATGTTAAAAGGTCGCTCGTAAAAATTTTATGACAGAATTTTCACTGGAACTTCTGGACCGTATTTTCTGTATTTCACTAAGTTCTTTGACCCTTTTTCTTTAATTGCTGAACACTTGTATTTTTATAGCACTTATGAATGACTTTTTGTAACTGTAGATACTGCCGACACTTATGTATATATATATGTATATATTCGTCGAACTAAACTGCTTCACAACTGATACTGATATTGATACTGATTTTGACTGTCCTCCATGGGAAAGATTTCCCTTTATATACAAAAATTTTATAATGTAAATCTTTCGATGGGACCAGCTAACCCAGGAAGTCTTTTTCTAGGACGGTACCACCTCACCGATGTAAACAGTATTAGTCCCCTCTTCTATGTAGTAGTGACTCACATATATGGTCCATTCATTTGAAAATTATATTCCTCAACCACCAAACATCAAAAACAACATATATATCTTTTGCATTATAAATATAATATTATTATAAAATATTATTTGTTTACATATAATTGTTTATTAACAAGTATTTGTTTATTTACAAATACTTGTTTCATAATTATTTATTTATAAATACATATATTCATTTAGAAACAATTGTTTATTTATAAACAATTGTTAATTTACAAGTATTTGTTTATTTAAAAAATACTTGTTTATTTATAAACATTTATTTATTTATAAATATATTTGTTTATTTATAAACAACTGTTTATTTACAAATATTTGTTTACAAATATTTGTTTAATTATAAACAATTATTTATTTACAAATATATTTATTTATTTAATTAATTAATTAAAAATAATAACTTTTATTTATAAAATATGTTACGGTGACGTGACAACGCAAACAAAAATTGACATTCACTAAAACTAAATTGATCAAAATTGATAAAAAGAGAGAAAAATTATTGCGTGGAACGATACTTAAAAGTTTTAACTCTTACCACTACGGCTTACAACTACCGTCAGAAGTCGTTGATGCTCGAAGCTCGCAGTTTGTCTTCTGGCGGGCAAAGAAAATTTTGGTATCGCGGAATCGCGAGAATTTTGTGGGTCCGCACGATATTGAGACGGCGTGGGCAAAATCTATGCAACCAGCCGATTGGCTATAAATTACCAGTAATTGAAATAAAATTTAAATAATGGCAATTCTCAAATCGGTTCCACTGGACTTTGTCGGCTAAAGCTTTAATTAATTTTTCTCGTCCGCCCGAATTTACTTGCAACTTGGTGCGAAGTTATAATTCGGGTTACGACTCGCGGACGGGCTTAGTCGCGGCGTTTCTAAATCTTTACAAATCAGGACTTCCCAGGCCAGAGCCAGGAAAGGTCTTAACTTCAAGATTACGAAAGTTGTACTGCCTTGAGTTTTGATCTCAGATCGGCCTCTGGCCATCGCCTTGGGATTTAGGTGGGATAGATGGGATTCTAAATTTTTGTAGAAGGGACAGTTTCTTTGATTTTATTGGTTGGTTACATTTTTGCTGACGTTTTAGATCTCATGCCGCAAGCGTGAGAACGGAAAACGTCCAGTCGCAACTTAACACCTACCTGGAACAAGAGTTTATTATAACTATATTCATAAGTTATAATTGAAAATATTAATTATTTGTAAAATTATTGCTGTTACTATTATTAAAATTCTTCCTTTCAATAATAGAAGAAATAGCAAATACACCTTGCTTTTTACTGTTTTAATTGATTTAAAATTTTCTGAGAAGAATTTCACTTCACAGAATGTGCGTACATATGAATTTTGAATCATGATAGAAAATAGCAATACTATTTTCTTTTTAATGCTGTTCTTGTTCCACATGTTAATTGCACGTGCCTTTATTTGGTACAAAGTTTGTAGGTCAAGATCCCGGAGGGAGCAGGGAACATGGAGATAGCCGAGCCGATAGCCAGAGTACGGCCCAAGTGCATTGTAGCTGTAAAATGAATTTGTAGCGCGCAATCGTCAATATATAGTTCAGACGTCCAATGCCATGAAGCCGATTTGGTATAGGTGTATCTATGTTCATTCCTTGCCCGCCAAAACCCACAAGCGAGAGAAAAAAAAATAAAATAAATGATACCTTCCTTTTAAAAACAACGAACCCTTAGCAATGATATAATTTTGAACATTCCTACTATTATAACATACATACTACCATAACACCTGCTATACTATGCCCGCAACATCATTACATTAACATTGTGAATTTTATGTTTAATTCTAAAAAAAATATATCTTTCTGTGCGCCAACGAAGCAAAAACCATCAAAAGAAGGATACAAACATTTATTATTCACCCCCCTTTTTATATAGGAAAAATTTAATTGTTCTCTTCCCGATTTCGCCTCCCTCGCAGAACAGCACCATGACTCTATTCAACACTAGTTACACGCGCCAAACTCCATTGTTGGAAAAATAATTCATTTTTCACAACATTCAAAAAAAAATTTTTTTTTTTTAATTATAAAATATATATATGGATTTGGTGTTACCGTAACACAAAATTCAACCAATCTATTTCTCTATTTAAAAACTTTTTATATTCTCTATTTAAAATTGTTAACTTTAAATAAAGTATATAAAAAGTTGAAAAATAGTAAAAGTTAAATAAAAGTTTTTAAATTGAAATTCATTCATTTAAACACATCACCAATGAATAACATGACCTGCAAAATAATAGTTTTTCAATATTTCGCCCGGTCAGTGAAAAACCATAAACAGAAAAAAGAATAATTAGGACAAACATTAAATATTGGTTGTCCCAAATATTTATTATTTTCCTCGTATGATTCTTCCCTGATCAAAAATTCATTTTTTTCAAAAAACGGCTCAATCGAGCAGTCTCACTTATCACTCTTCCGTAGACGCCAACAACCACTATTTCTTGGCAATGCCTCTCCATCAAATTCAGTAATATATTTGAGGAAATTAATCAGTAAAAACTTGGTAAAATTAATCTATTGATTGTTGCTGATCTTAATAAATGTTAATATTGATTTTTTTAATTCACCGAATAACTCCAAATTTGATGGAGTGGCATTGTTGCGAAATTTTATTTGTTATTTTATTTATCTTATTTATTTCATTTCATTTATTTATTTTTATTCATTTCACTTATTTTGTTTTATTAATTTTACTTATTTTATTTACACAATTTGTTTGATTTTATGTTTTTATTTACGTTGTTCTATTTCTTTTATTTATTCTATTAATTTCACTTAATATTCTGTGTAAATTTTAAATAATAAATTTATTTAAATTTAAATAAATAAGAAAAATAAAATAACAAAGAAAATAAAAAAAATAACTAATAAAATAAGTGAAATGAATAAATAAAATAATATAAATGGTCCAAATAGTGTAAATAAAATAAGTAAAATTAATAATTGAAATTAATAAAACAAATAAATGAAAATTGTTTGATGGAGGGGCATTGTTGCGAAATAATAGTAGATAACAACTAATGGGATTGTATTGAGCGTAACTGCTAGCTTCAGCCAGCTTTTATTTTTTTAAGAACTACTTCTCTCATATATTCTCTTTTTTGCGGTATTTTGGTTTTGTTATTTTTGTATAATTTTAAAGAGAATTTTTTTCAATATTTCGTCCGGTCAGTGAAAAATCATGAACAGAAAAAAGAATAATTAGGACAATCATTAAATATTGGTTGTCCTAACTATTTATTATTTTCATTGTATGATTCTTCACTGATTGAAAATTGATTCTTTGAAAGAACCACCGGCTAAAGATGATGTTGACCGCAACTTTGGATTTAGTCACCTTTTCTTTTTTTACAAAGAAGTACTTCACACTCTGTATTCTCTTTTTGCGATGTTTTGGTTTTCTTATTTTTGTGTAATTCTGAAGAGAATAAATTATATTTTCTTGTTCCAAATTTTGGTTTCCTTATTTCTGTATAATTTTAAAGAGAATAAAGTTATATTTATAATTAAAATTTGATT
>NW_026137642.1:32500-34903 GCF_019393585.1 Leptopilina boulardi | reverse complement strand
ACAAAAACAAAGACAAAGACAAAGACATAAACAATAACAATAACAATAACAATAACAATAACAAAAACAATAAGAATAACAACAACAACAACAACAACAAAAACAAAAATTTTCAAAATTTTCAAAAATTGTTAAAAGTTAATTATTTTTGAAAAAAAAATTATTTTTCAGTTACATTGAGTTAATATAGCTGAAAAATGCAAAATCTAATGATTTTTGATAATTTTTTTTAATTTTTGAAAAAATTCAAAATTTTCAAAATTTTCAAAAATTGTTAAAAATTAATTATTTTTGAAAAAAAAATTATTTTTCAGTTACATTGAGTTAATATAGCTGAAAAATGCAAAATCTAATGATTTTTGATAATTTTTTTTAATTTTTGAAAAAATTCAAAATTTTCAAAATTTTCAAAAATTGTTAAAAATTAATTATTTTTGAAAAAAAAATTATTTTTCAGTTACATTGAGTTAATATAGCTGAAAAATGCAAAATCTAATGATTTTTGATAATTTTTTTTAATTTTTGAAAAAATTCAAAATTTTCAAAATTTTCAAAAATTGTTAAAAATTAATTATTTTTGAAAAAAAAATTATTTTTCAGTTACATTGAGTTAATATAGCTGAAAAATGCAAAATCTAATGATTTTTGATAATTTTTTTTAATTTTTGAAAAAATTCAAAATTTTCAAAATTTTCAAAAATTGTTAAAAATTAATTATTTTTGAAAAAAAAATTATTTTTCAGTTACATTGAGTTAATATAGCTGAAAAATGCAAAATCTAATGATTTTTGATAATTTTTTTTAATTTTTGAAAAAATTCAAAATTTTCAAAATTTTCAAAAATTGTTAAAAATTAATTATTTTTGAAAAAAAAATTATTTTTCAGTTACATTGAGTTAATATAGCTGAAAAATGCAAAATCTAATGATTTTTGATAATTTTTTTTAATTTTTAAAAAAATTCAAAATTTTCAAAATTTTCAAAAATTGTTAAAAATTAATTATTTTTGAAAAAAAAATTATTTTTCAGTTACATTGAGTTAATATAGCTGAAAAATGCAAAATCTAATGATTTTTGATAATTTTTTTTAATTTTTGAAAAAATTCAAAATTTTCAAAAATTGTTAAAAATTAATTATTTTTGAAAAAAAATTATTTTTCAGTTACATTGAGTTAATATAGCTGAAAACAAAAACAAAAACAAAAACAAAAACAAAAACAAAAACAAAAACAAAAACAAAAACAAAAACAAAAACAAAAACAAAAACAAAAACAAAAACAAAAACAAAAACAAAAACAAAAACAAAAACAAAAACAAAAACAAAAACAAAAACAAAAACAAAAACAAAAACAAAAACAAAAACAAAAACAAAAACAAAAACAAAAACAAAAACAAAAACAAAAACAAAAACAAAAACAAAAACAAAAACAAAAACAAAAACAAAAACAAAAACAAAAACAAAAACAAAAACAAAAACAAAAACAAAAACAAAAACAAAAACAAAAACAAAAACAAAAACAAAAACAAAAACAAAAACAAAAACAAAAACAAAACAAAAACAAAAACAAAAACAAAAACAAAGACAAAGACAAAGACATAAACAATAACAATAACAATAACAATAACAATAACAATAACAATAAGAATAACAACAACAACAACAACAAAAACAAAAATTTTCAAAATTTTCAAAAATTGTTAAAAGTTAATTATTTTTGAAAAAAAAATTATTTTTCAGTTACATTGAGTTAATATAGCTGAAAAATGCAAAATCTAATGATTTTTGATAATTTTTTTTAATTTTTGAAAAAATTCAAAATTTTCAAAATTTTCCAAAATTGTTAAAAATTAATTATTTTTGAAAAAAAAATTATTTTTCAGTTACATTGAGTTAATATAGCTGAAAAATGCAAAATCTAATGATTTTTGATAATTTTTTTTAATTTTTGAAAAAATTCAAAATTTTCAAAATTTTCAAAAATTGTTAAAAATTAATTATTTTTGAAAAAAAAATTATTTTTCAGTTACATTGAGTTAATATAGCTGAAAAATGCAAAATCTAATGATTTTTGATAATTTTTTTTAATTTTTGAAAAAATTCAAAATTTTCAAAATTTTCAAAAATTGTTAAAAATTAATTATTTTTGAAAAAAAAATTATTTTTCAGTTACATTGAGTTAATATAGCTGAAAAATGCAAAATCTAATGATTTTTGATAATTTTTTTTAATTTTTGAAAAAATTCAAAATTTTCAAAATTTTCAAAAATTGTTAAAAATTAATTATTTTTGAAAAAAAAATTATTTTTCAGTTACATTGAGTTAATATAGCTGAAAAATGCAAAATCTAATGATTTTTGATAATTTTTTTTAATTTTTGAAAAAATTCAAAATTTTCAAAATTT
>NW_026137642.1:0-30000 GCF_019393585.1 Leptopilina boulardi | reverse complement strand
CCTTACCACCCACTCATTTGCATATCATTTGCATATGCTTTGAATTTTTTTAACCCGTTTGGCCACCCTCTTACCACCCACTCATTTGCATATAATTTGCAATGCTTTGAATTTTTTAATCCGTCTTGGCCACCCCCTTACCACCCACTCATTTGCATATGATTTGAATTTTTTAACCCTCTTGCCCCCCCCCCTTACCACCCACTCATTTGCATATAATTTGCATATGCCTTTTGAGATTCCCTCCCACATTCCACCCACTAATTTACATGCCGATTATTTATTTTTTATGGTAAGTAACTATTTTACCATATAGTAATCTTATTTTTCAAAAGAGGGCGCCCCTTTTTAAAACTTCTTTTTTTTTTCATGGTAAGTCTCTATTTATCATATATATATTTTAATGTTACCAACATTTTTCAAAAGAGGGAACCACTTTACATTGACCGGGAAAAATTTAAATGGTTCGATTACTTATATATTTAAATATTTAAATTTTTTCAACGTTTTTTTTATATTCGAGAATTTTTCAATATTATATATATTTTTTAGAAATTATTTTTTAACTGTAAGTACTACAAGTTTTTTCATGAATTTGAAGATTCATCTAAACGTTGTCAACAAGCTGTTTTGAGTTTACCTGTATCCCTATCATAAAAAACATAAAAAGTGTCATAAAAAAGAAAATTCCTTCCAACATGCGAAAAACTGTCATTATGAAAACTCCTCTCTTACTAAAAACATCTTTTTTTAAGAAAGTTCAGTGAAAAACAAAATTTTTTTCCATTTTTTAAAAATTAATAAGTTAAAAAAATATTTTAATTTTTATTGAAAAAAAACTAATTTTATTGAATTAAATTCTTTGAGTTTATTCATTATCATTAAAGTGTAGTGAAAAAAAAAGTGATTTGTTTAAAGAAAATTTGAATTTGAAGAAAAAAAAAATGGTATGTATAATTTTTATATATTTTATAATTTTTTAATAGAAATCTTTCATATTCTTATAAATTCATTTTTTAACAAATTTTGATATTTTTATGTACAGAATTCTGAAAGAAAAACTATTGTTCGCCTACAAATGGATCCAAGGCGTCGTCAGGAGGAAGCGGCACCGACGCCGAAATGGATGATAGTTATAAATCCCGAAATGTGGAGCTTACCGAAATATTGGATGGTATGTTAAAAAAAACTAATTTTTTTATTTTAATTTTTATTACTATTAACATAATAATTATTTTTTTTATTATTAGTAGTGTTGATATTTTTGTTATTTTTATTATTGTTATTATTACCATTATTATTATTATTATAATTTTTTGTTATAATTTGTTGTTTCAGAGGGATCAGTATCAATATAGGGTTATAGAGGGCGTGATTAATCAATCAAAACCAACAAGGACTATAATTGATGTGCAAATTAAAAAAAAAATGAAATGGGGGGTTGAATCATCAAAACCGCAACCATCATCGGATCCGGAGGCAATACCCCCCTCCATCAATTATTCGTCATCATCATCATCATCATCATCATCAGAATCAACATCATCTGAATCATCATCATCTGAAGATGAATCATCATCATCATCATCTGAAGATGAATCATCATCATCATCATCATCTGAAGATGAATCATCATCATCATCATCATCATTACCAGCATCATCATCATTACCATCATCATCATCATCATCATCATCATTATCTAAATCATCATCATCGTCATCATCGTCATCATCATCATCATCATCATCATCATCATCATCATCATCATCATCATCATCATCATCATCATCATCATCATCAGCATGATGATTCATCATCAGCATGATTCATCTTCAGATGATGATTCATCTTCAGATGATTCATCTTCAGATGATGATGATGATGATGATCGTCCTCCCACTCCAGACATTTGTCTAAATTTACCTCCCCCGACTGATTTTATAATATCCTATGATCGTCCTCCAACCCCAGACATTTGTCTGAATCGTCCTCCAACTCCAACAATTCGTTCTCCTAACCCTCATTCAAAATCAAATCCTCGTAAAAGAAAATCCTCGGAATCCAACCCCCCCTCCTCTAACAATGATGATGATGGAAAAAAAAGTAAAAGAAATTAAAAAGCTTTTTTTTTTTACAAATTTAGTTTAAATTATTTTTTTTATTTTTTTGTTTAAAAAAAAATGATAAAAAATATAATAATATTTAATAAATTAATGTTGTATATATTTTTATATTTAAAATATTTTTTAATAACATTAATTAATAAATTTGTAATTTCTATATACTCTGTGTGTATTTTTTTTTGTATACTTCCTATAATTTACCTTTTCCCTAATTCAAAAATAATAAAAATTATATTGACAATTAAATATAAAAAAATATATAACCAATTTTTTAAGTAAAAATATAAATTATTTAATTATTATTTCATAGTTACCCTTCACAGATAAAATTACCATATGTCGGGAAGTTACCCTTCCTAGATATAAATTACTATATATCAGGTAAGTTACCATAAGTCGGTAAGTTATCATTCATAGATGTTATCCATGAATTTCTACTTTACCTACTAAGTGATTCATAGTGTTTTCAAGATCTACCGCACAGGATAATCGATGCAGTAGAGTAATAGTAGGGAGTGATGTGGTGGGAGAGATGGGGTGGGAGTGTAACCTAGCTACCCCCCCTTACCACCCACTCATTTGCATATGCCTTTTTAGAGAATCCCTCCCCCTTTCCACCCTCTTGACCACCCACCACCCCCCTTACCACCCACTTATTTGCATAGGCCTTTTTAGAGAATCCCTCCCCCTTTCCACCCTCTTGGCCACCCACCACCCCCCTAATTTGCATATATCTTTCCTACATATTAACATATACGGCCCCGAAAATTCAAAAATCATAATTAGAACGTCGAGGAACAAAGGGTTCGCGAGATACCGCGCGGGACTGTGGGTGGTTGGGAGTAGGTGGCTGTGGGTGGTGCACAGTGGATGACTCAAAAGTTTGCGCGGCACATGCGCGCGTACATCACCGGGCCCGTTGGTAGTCCATGCGTCAAGTGGGGATGGAGTTCGGTAGTGGGGTGTTGTGAATAGTGGGGACGACATGTACCTCAGGCGATTCCCGTGGCAAGGAAAGTCATTCTGTTCTAGGTTCCAGAATCAGCAGCATCAACCCGGGGCTCCTCCTTACATACACCAGTACTAGTAGCTGTCTCACCAAGCTGAGTCGGGTCCATGAGAGAGAGAGAGAGGGGTGCTACTCACTCACGCCAATAGTAGCTGTCTCACCAAGCTGAGTCGGGTCCATGAGAGAGAGAGAGAGGGGTTCTTCTTCTCACTCACACCAATAGTAGCTGAGTCGGGTCCATGAGAGAGAGAGAGAGGGGTTCTTCTTCTCACTCACACCAATAGTAGCTGAGTCAGGTCCATGAGAGAGAGAGAGAGGGGTTCTTCTTCTCACTCACACCAATAGTAGCTGAGTCGGGTCCATGAGAGAGAGAGAGAGAGGGGTTCTTCTTCTCACTCACACCAATAGTAGCTGAGTCAGGTCCATGAGAGAGAGAGAGAGGGGTGCTACTCACTCACGCCAATAGTAGCTGTCTCACCAAGCTGAGTCGGGTCCATGAGAGAGAGAGAGAGGGGTTCTTCTCACTCACACCAATAGTAGCAGTCTCACTGAGTTCAGTCAGGCGCGCAAGAGAGGGGGCCACCTACACGTAGAAGCAGTTGTAGTAGAAGCGTGCACATATATCTCATCTAACTCAACACGCTTGAGACTACTTTCACTTCACAGACTGTAGTCTCAGTGAGTTAAGACTTGTTTCTTGCCTGTCTCAACTTGCTCAAGCGCGCTAGAGAGGGGGTGCTACTTTTACACACATTGTGTGTTATAAAGTTTAGTCAGAACATTTTTATGTAAGTATTTATTTATTTATATGTGTATATAATGTTAGTAATAATTAAAAAAAATTCCTTTATTCTGTTGCAGACTAGTCTCAGGAGTAACAACAAACAATTAAGGGTCAAAAGCATTCAGTTTGGAGGTTCCAAATATATCCGTGAGAGGGGGTTCCACTACATTCAACTACATTCAACAGCATTTTTTTTTCTCTGTTTCAGCTTATTCTTTTTGTTACAGTATCGTTTTAAATAAAAAACAACAATAAAAAATGGCTACACGCAGAAATAATAAACCTTATGAAAGAATAGTTTCACAGGATAGCATTAATGAAATTTGTGAAGTATCAGAAAATTTCATTAATGTTGCGAAAATTGAGTTAGAATCTGTATCATCCAAGTCAGGTGATGATCGTTTCATTAGCGCATTTGAGTGGCATAACAAATGTAAAAAACATTATTCTCTTTTAAAAAAATTTTCAAAACGTTTCTCTTCTATTAAAGGTAATCAAAAGGAGAGAATTTTAAATTTACTAAAACAAATTTATTATTTTGAATGCCACTTTGATTCGGTAATGAAACGTGGATCAGGTTTGGAAGCGAATGATAGAATTAAATGGACTGTGACTGATAGGGCATTTAATTCAAGAATTCAAAGCGGAACAATTATTAATATGAGTCACATAGATGTTAATTTATTCTTAGATGATGCCTTTTCAATTTATGAAGATCAAGTTAAAGCCTGTTTAAATAGGTTAGGTTGCTTAAAAGTTTATACAGTTTTGGTAGCTAAATTTAAAAAGACTTTAGCTGATGGAACAAGTATTTTAGATTTGAAATCATTTATTGCAAAAACAGGCGAGATTTTCCCTGCAACAGATTTAAATAACTTTTATAATGAAAATGTTAAGCAAATAACCCTCAAACTTATGGAAGAATTTCAGGAGAAAGAATCAAATTGGCAACTTCACTCTATTCTCAGATTAGATGTGAACTTTAACAAATACAACCCTATGCGTGTTGGTTGTTTCATTAAACTGCCACTTGCCATTGAACGAAAAAAAGCCTGTATAAATGTCCGAAAAGAAGGTAATGAATGCTTCAAGTGGGCGATTCTTTCAGCATTATATCAAACCTCCTCTAATTCGGGAAGAGTGAAAAAATATGAGAAATTTGAAGATACTTTAAATTTTACAGGTATTACATTTCCTGTAACATTTAAGGATATCCGAAAATTTGAATCTCAAAATGATGTTTCAGTAAATGTTTATGGTTTACAAAAGCATAAATCAAAATTTACTGTAATACCATTATATCTCTCATCTAGTAAGAAAGTCTCACATGTGAATCTTTTACGCATTGAGGAAGATTATGATGAATGTGAGGAGGAAGATTGTGTTGAAAAATCAAACACTACCACCTCATTCACTTATCATTTCGTTTGGATAAAAAATTTATCCAGGCTTGTAGGCAAACAATTATCACAGTCTGAATATAAGAAGCATATTTGTGATCGGTGTTTACATTATTTTAAAAATGAAGAGGAGCTTAATAATCATATAGAAAATTGTATAAAACTAAATAAAACTAAAGTTATTTTACCAAAGCCTGGACAAAATAGGGTTCATTTTAAGAATTTTTATAACAAGGAGCGTGCTCCGTTTATCATATATGCTGACTGTGAGAGCCTACTGCTTCCTGCGACTGATTCTTCATTCGTAGGGGATAATACAGAAGTTTTTCAAAAACATAAACTTCTGAGCATTGGCTACTATTTAAAGTGTTATGATGACACTTTATCAGTATACAAAGCATCCCCTATTAATGAAGAAGATGCAGCAAAATGGTTTGCTCGTGAATTAAAACAAGTGGCAGAGGATGTTGAGCCTGTTTTTATAACTAACGTTCCGATGGAAGTCTTAAATGCAACTCAAAAAGCAGCATTCAAAAATACTAATGTTTGTCACATCTGCAGAAAAATTATCACGCATGGGGGTGTTAAGGTTAGAGATCACTGTCATATAACTGGTAAATATAGAGGAGTCGCTCATCAGGATTGCAATCTGAAATATCAGGTTTCAAAAACTATTCCTGTGGTTTTCCATAACTTGAGTGGATATGATGCACATTTCATTATAAAAGCTATCGCGACTGAGTTTGAGGGTAATGTTAGCCTCCTTCCAATTAATAAAGAAAAATATATAAGTTTTACTAAACACGTTGCAGCAAATGATATCAAATTTAAATTTATAGATTCCTTTAGATTCATGGCATCATCTTTGGATAAATTAGCATCTTATTTGACGAATTATAATATTGTAAATTCTGAATTTCAAGCCTATGATATGGATAAAATTCAGTTACTAACCCGTAAAGGAATTTTTCCATATGAGTACTTGGATTGTAGATTAAAACTTAATGAGGAACAACTACCGCCAATAGAGAAATTTTACAGTACCTTAAATGATTCAAATATAAGTAATGAAGATTATCTACATGCACAAGAGGTTTGGTCTGCATTTAATTGCAAAAATATCGGTGATTATGTATATTTATACATGAAAACAGACATTTTATTACTTGCAGATGTTTTTGAAAATTTTAGAGACCAATGTCTTGATGCATATGGTTTAGATCCAGCTCACTATTATACAACTCCTGGATTGAGTTGGGATGCTATGCTAAAGTATACAAATGTTGAGTTGGAACTTCTTACAGATATTGACATGATCATGTTTATTGAACGTGGCATTAGGGGTGGGATTAGCCAATGTTCAAATAGATATGCTCATGCTAATAATCATTATATGAAGAATTATAATGAAAAGGAAGAATCATCTTACATTGTGTACTTGGACGCTAATAACCTTTATGGATGGGCTATGGTACAAGCACTTCCCTACGGTGGTTTTGAGTGGGTAAAAAATATAGATAATACATTTAACTTTAACATCCCTGATGATTCACCTTTTGGTTACATATTAGAAGTGGATTTAGATTACCCTCATGAATTGCATAACAGTCATAGTGACTTACCATTTTGTCCTGAACACTCAAAGCCACCTGGATCAAAACAATCGAAGCTGTTAACTACTCTCTTACCGAAACAAAAGTATATAATCCATTATCGTGCACTTAAACAAGCATTAGCACATGGTATTAAACTTAATCATATACATCGAATTTTAAAATTTAAACAGTCCACTTGGTTAAAAAGTTATATTGATTTTAATACTATGATGCGAACAAATGCTAAAAATGAGTTTGAAAAAAATTTGTTCAAACTTATGAATAATGCTGTTTATGGCAAGACTATGGAAAATGTACGAAAGCATGTAGATGTCAAGCTTGTGACAAAGTGGGAGGGTAGGTACGGTGCCGAGGCTCTTATTTCAAAACCAAACTTCCACACAAGAGCTATCTTTAATGATAACTTGATTGCTGTGGAACTCACAAAAACGGAAGTGTACATGAATAAGCCAATCTATATTGGACTTAGCGTTTTAGATATTTCTAAAACATTAATGTATGATTTTCATTATAATTATATGAAAATCAAGTATGGTAATAATTGTAAATTACTCTACACTGATACCGATAGCCTTGTGTATAAAATTAAATGTGCAGATATCTACTCTGATATGAAGGTAGATATTTGCAAATTTGATACATCAGATTACCCAGCTAATAATGTATATGGCATTCCGCAAGCTAACAAAAAAGTCTTGGGTCTCATGAAAGATGAGTGCAGTGGGAAAATTGTAACAGAATTTGTTGGATTGCGGAGTAAAATGTACAGTCTTCGCGTTGAAGGTCAAGATTTTATAAAAAAAGTTAAAGGTATCAAGACGGCAGTTGTGAAAAAAACTATTACTTTCAATGATTATCTATTCTGCTTAAAAAACGTTCAAATTCAATCTAGAACACAGTATTGTATTAGATCAAAATTGCATAATGTACACACATTAAAACAAACCAAAACAGCTTTAAGTCCATTTGATGATAAGAGATATTTATTAAAAAATAGTACAGACACTCTCGCTTGGGGACATTGCAATATTGTAAACCATGATGATGATGATGATGTAGAAATGTTACAAGTCTGATGTATATATTTGTTATTTATTTATATTTATTGTATATTTCTTATTTATTTATATTTATTGTTTATATTTCTTATTTATTTATATTTATTATACATATTGAAAAAAAAGAGTTGTAGTGGAAGGAAATTCTTATTAAATGAAAACTTTTTATTAATTTTATGTCTACTTTATTTAATATAACCTTCATATACATTATTACAATTGTTGACATAGCTCTAACAAGTATAAATAAATTCTCAGAAGATGCCTTTGTTCCTTTTTTTTCAAAAAAAAGCAAGTTGAAACAAGTCTAATCTGTGAAAAGCATAAATTTCTTTCTTTGTTCCTTTTCAAAAAAAAGCAAGTTGAAACAAGTCTAATCTGTGAAAAGCATAAATTCTTTTCTTTGTTCCTGTTCAAAAAGGCAAGTTGAGAAAAGTCTAGACCATGAAATGCATAAATTCTTTTCTTTGTTCCTGTTCAAAAAAGGCAAGTTGAAACAAGTCTAGTCTGTGAAAAGCATAAATTTCTTTCTTTGTTCCTTTTCAAAAAAAGCAAGTTGAAACAAGTCTAGTCTGTGAAAAGACTAAAATTTTTTTTAAAATTATAATGACTTTTTTTTTTGTTTCCTTCAACAATGAAGTTGGAATTTGTCTAAACTTGCTTAATTTCATTCAGTATATGAAAAGAACATTCTCTTAACTTTTCTAAAAGTTAACTTTAACTTTTGAAATAGTTAACTTTAACTTTTCAAATAGTTAACTTTAACTTTTCAAATAGTTAACTTTAACTTTTCAAATATTTACATGCTTTTTAAATGTAACTTTTCAAATAGTTAACTTTAACTTTTCAAATAGTTAACTTTAACTTTTCAAATAGTTAACTTTAACTTTTCAAATTTTACATTTCTGATTTTTTTATCCAACTATTGTGAGAATTATCGAATCCAAGCCATTTGACATAGATTTCATTACGACGATTTTTAAGGACTTTTTCTACCAAATAAATATCTGGAAATTTCACTTTGGAAATTTCTTCTTCATAGAAGCCGCCTTCGATGGGTTGATCTTGATAATCCTTCAGCTTGTAAGTTACTGGATTCGTTGATTTGACTTGAATAATGGTGAAAATTTCAGTCGTCCAGTTGGGTGTGTATCCTTTTTCAAAAACATTCTTATACTTGCTCACTCGTACTCGATCACCAACTATGAATTTTGCTTTTTTAGGCAAAATTTTTCTTTGTTTGGAGATGCGTTTCAACAGTTTCTTTTCATCTTCTCTGCTGACATCCTTAGGTTTCATTCCAATAGTACGATGTTTATTGTTATTATACTTTGTAACAAGAGATGGTAAAATGTCTTCCCATTTATAACTTCCTCGTAAGTTGAACTGTGGCCACATCATATTTTTTAGTGTGCGGTTAAATCTTTCGATAATTGAAGCTTTTAAATTACTATAAGTTGAATACAGTTTAATTTTATATGATTTCATTAAACTCTCAAATATAGAATTATAAAATTCTTTTCCTTTATCAGTATGCAAGTTTGTAGGAACACGTCCATTCACAAGTATAGATTCCATAGCTTCAGAAACATCTTTTCCACTTTTACTTTTTACAGGAATAGCCCATGCATACTTGGAAAATATATCTATAACTGTAAGCATATATTTAAAACCTTTATTAACTTTAGAATAAGGTATCATTTCAACTAAATCTGCTTGCCAAGTTTCATCAATTCCACGCATTTCTACTTTACGACGTGGATAATTTCTCCTAGCTTGCCTATGTAACTCTGTCACAACTGTTAACTTTTTATCATCCATGTTCAAGGATTTATAATAAAATGATCTGAATAGAACAATATTCAATATAATAATGATGTTGATTTTACAAGTTCACTCTTAATATATAATTTGAGCTTCCCGTAATTCTTCAATTATTGACATAATTTCATTGTTATGACTTGAATTGCCAGCCTGTTGTGATGCGACAAGTAAGCGTAGACGATCAACAATCTCATTTGGATCATCCCAATAGACATAGTCTGGATATGATTCTTTCTTCACCGTCATAAATTGTGGTAATTGAGTTTTTCTCTTCAAATAAGAATCTCCGGATTTGAGCAAAAGTTTTGCAATAACATTAGTATATTTGTAAGTCTTATTACTACGAATAGGTTTATTTGGGCTATAGTTCTTTCTATGTGCATTCGTACTACGCAGGATTTCTTTATAGTTTACGAAATCATTAGCATTTGTTAACTTCTGATCAGGTTTTTGTCGGAATATGAGTTCCAATAATCCATCCGTTTTAGAATATTTTTTCTTCCCAACTAGGTTAATGTAAGAACCTTCAAAATTAATTTGTGTATCACCAATCATATATGTACCGTCGGGAAGTTTACGTACTCCATAAACCATATCTATATATTGTTTCCTATTTTTATCCAACATTTGTAGAAATTTCTTTGTTAATTTATCAGAATCTTCTTCTTCTTCCAGAGTATCAATCACATTACTTGCGTCTTTAATATTATACATGCCTTGCTCATGAAAGGTATCATTAAGTATATTATTATTTTGCTCATTAACAATAATATTATGATTCTCTTGATTGGGCAATCTATCAATTATATTTTCTTTTGATAAATTTTGCATGTCTTCTTCTTCATAAATAGGATCATAAAACGTTACATCATCATTATAAATAGATTTGTTGAAAGGTGTATCTTTACTAATGGCAGTCTTAAAAGATGATTCAAAGTCTTCTTCTTCTTCTTTCTTTACATGGTTTTGAAAATTTTCAATCTTTATAGGATTTTTAGTTATATTGACTAATTTTTCCAATGGAGTAACTAATGGTTGAAAGGTTTCTTTCAACATATTTTCAGCTGACTCTCTGCCACTTTTAAGAATACGATGCTTTCGACGTATAGCATCACTTGCTGCAGCTATTTGATGTAGTGTCTCTCGCTCCTTTCGAAACATGTTTATTTATGAAAGTCTCAAACTGAACTAATACAATTCTCTTGAAATGCTTAATATTTATAACTGAATAAAGCAATCAAATCCCTTCCTATATCTTCCATCATTTATATTTCTATCTTTATCAATAACTACAAATCCATACCTGTCAGAGTTCCAACATACTGAACATAAATCTCGAAACTGTGTAAAAGTCATATCTGTATTCACATGATCACTGTAAACATGCTTGAGATTCCTTTCATCTTGTCTGAATAGCACAAGCAAATTAATATTATCTCTAACAAGATGTTTTGGAATATGAGCATATGTTTGACAAAGATAAAAACTATCGACGTTAACATGCCGCCCCATACAAAAAAACGCCTTAACATTGTCCTGCTTCTCACAAGCGATATCATCAAAAATGAAAATTGAATTAGTTTTTGCATCCTTAGGCGTAACAACTTGTTCATGTTCACTGAATGGGAAGAACTCGATGCCATCTACTTTACTAAGTACTTGTTCCAAAAATTTATATTTCGGCTGCTGTAATGATTTTGAATATAAATATATATTTTCAAATCCTAAACCATTCGGATGTATAATCAGAGAGAGAAGTGCATTCGTTTTTCCACAATTTGATGGTCCACAAAAAGCTGCTCGAATACTATTTGAAAATAAACTTCCATGTCGTTTAACCCCATTATCTTTACTTTCAATGAGGTTATCCACATTGGCAATGGGGAGTTGTACAGCTTGTACCTTGAACTGCATCTTAGAATTGACTAATGAAAAAACTATAAATACCCCACTTATATAGTCGCCCTCAATCAGTTGGTTATAGACCATTGTCGAGTGAGGTATGATTACTCACGATAAAGTGAAGAAAAATTCTTGCAGTGGTCAAGGATTTCTCAATACTTTAATTAACAAATTACCATTCGAGTGTCACATTCCTGGTTATCAATATTGTGGACCTGGAACAAAGTTGGCAAAACGTCTTGCACGAGGGGATCCTGGTATAAATCCTTTGGATACGGCTTGTAAGGAGCATGATATAGCCTATTCAAAAGATAAAGACGTGGCTGCAAGAAATACTGCAGACAAAATACTAGCTGAAAAGGCGTGGGAACGAGTAATTTCCAAGGACGCTAAAATTAGTGAAAAAGCAGCTGCATTAGCTGTAACTAATATAATGAAAGCTAAATCTAAATTTGGGATGGGTTTAAAAATTAATAATAATATTAAGAAAAAGATTGTGAAGAAGAAGAAGAAGAAGTCGAAGAAGAAGAAGAAGAATACAATTTCCAAGAAAAATAAACGCATGACATTAAGGAAGATTATTCATGCTGCTAAAAATAATATGAAAAATAATCATAACGCAACGGACACTATTAAAACAGCAATGATTGGTGCACAAAATGCAGTTAAAAATCTTGGTAGTAAGTGTAAAATTTCATCACCTCGAATTCTTCCTGTACCTTCAAAAGTTGGCGGTATTTTACCGCTAATACCAATTTTTGCCGGGCTTAGTGCATTAGGAGCACTTAGTGGTGGAGTCAGTGGTATTGTAAAAGCAGTAAATGATGCTAATGCTGCTAAAAAACAACTTTCAGAAGCACATCGACATAATGAAACAATGGAGGCCATTGCTATAGGAAAGGGTATATATTTGAAACCCTATCGTAAAGGACTTGGTCTTTATATTAAACCACATCAAGGAAATGGATTGAAATATACAAAGAGTGTTCAAAAAAACTAATATTGAAGCTACCTCACCGCGCACTAACCGACTATGATTTACTTAAATATGCTAAACTTATGAAAATACCTAAATTTCGTGGAGTTTTTATGAGAAATGAATTACCTATTACAGGACCTTATAAATGTGAATCAGCCATAATTAATCTTGATAATAAAGAAGGTCCTGGAACACATTGGGTAGCATATAAAAAGATAAACAATGAAACTGAATATTTTGATAGTTTTGGAAATCTTTCACCACCATTGGATCTCATTGTTTATCTAGGTGTTGGTAGCTATATAAAATATAATCATGAGAGATATCAAAATTTTGATACATTTATATGTGGTCATTTATGTCTTAAATTCTTATGTAAGCAACTTAACGTTAAGAACAGTTTTAATCTATATAAGAATATGTAAATAATTATAACCTTCAGTATAAAAGTAGATGTCCAACATGAATGACTCTTTTACTTTAACGTTAACGGGAAAGTCTTCAGTTATGGAGGCTTCATACTTCCCACCTATTGAACTTTCACCTAATAAAAATTATACACTTGGACTTGTTGATTTATTTACATATAACTCAATTCCTAACATTGATGAAAATTGCAACAAATTTTATATAAACAATATTGAGATTACTATACCTACTGGCAGTTATGAAATTAAAGATATAGAAGCATATTTAAAACGTCAAATAACAGACAAAAATTATTTGTCAATAGAGTGCAACAATAGTACATTACGATGCTATATTAAATCAAATCTTTTGATTGACTTTACTCCTGAAGATTCTATTGCTAGTTTATTGGGATTCACTGCTCGCAAACTACCACCGAATGTAAAACATTCCTCTGATTTACCTGTAAAAATATTGAAAGTGAATGCTCTACGCATTGAATGTAATATTACCACTGGAGCGTATATAAATAGTGAAAAAGTCCACACTATACATGAATTTTTCCCCACTGTTCCACCGGGATATAAGATTGTAGAAGTTCCAGCACACATCATTTACCTTCCAGTCGCCGTAAGGACAATACATAACATTCAGCTGCGTATAGTAGATCAGAACGGTATTTTGATTAATTTTAGAGGAGAGACAATAACAATCCGTTTACATATTAAATCAATGTAATGGGTATTGTTTATAATCGAAAAGTTGGAAGTAGTTATAAAACTCAAACACCATGTCCATCGAAGATCAGTTTGAAAACAGCTCGCAAGGTGTTAACACCTCAGAGTCGACAATTCCTGAAGCAGCTAGGTCTACGAGTCAGAAATCAAAACTAAGGAAGAGAAAGAAGAGAAGAGGAGAAAATTTTTTCTTGTTTATTTTGTGTCGCTGTTATAAGAAAAATGGAGGAGATTCTCAGCATTCCAGCATCAGTGAATTTTGATGAATCCATAGCTAATTATGAGATTCACAGTCATCAACCATATGCATCCTCATCGTTTAACAATAGTGATGAAATTCGCATTATTGTACAAAATCAAGATTTATCTATTTTGCCAAGCAATAGTGTATTACATATTTTTGGAAGGTTGACTAATGCTGATGGAACTGATGCCACACAAAATATTCATTTCACCAACAATGCGATAGCCTATTTGTTTGATGAAATTCGTTATGAATTGAATGGTATTGAGATTGACCGTTGCAAGTATGTTGGACATACAACTACTATGAAAAGCTTGGTTTCTTTAACACCACCTCAACTTAACCGCGCTGAAAATGCAGGAGTTTTGAATGTGGAATTGAATACAAGAATGGCATTACAAGATGGATATTTTGATATATCAATACCACTTGGTATGATTTTTGGTTTTGCTGAAGATTATAAAAAAATTGTTATGAATGCTAAACATGAACTGATTTTAATAAGAGCACGTAGTGATTTAAATTCTATTATTCAAATGGGCGAAGGTGCAGATGAACAGTTCAAAGTGCAAATTAATAAAGTGGAATGGTTAGTGCCATATGTTTTACCATCTGATAATAATAAAATCAAATTATTGAAATTTATCGAGAAAGATCCACTAATTTCAATGAGTTTTCGATCGTGGGAAATGTTTGAATATCCTTTAATTCCATCAAGTACAAGAGTCATGTGGCAAATAAAATCGTCAACACAATTAGAGAAGCCTCGATATGTAATTGTTGGATTCCAAACAGGAAGAAAAGATAAACGTAAAAAGTCTGCCAGTTATTTTGATCACTGCGACATTACAAATGTAAAACTCTTTTTAAATTCACAATCATATCCTTATGGAAATTTAAATTTAAATTTTAATCAAAATCAATATTCTATACTTTATGATATGTATGCTAATTTTCAATCTTCCTACTATGGAAGAGATTCTGAACCCATATTGAAGCTTGATACTTTTAAATCATTGGCTCCTCTAATTGTTATTGATTGTTCAAAACAAAATGAGTTTCTCAAACAAACGTCAGTTGATGTACGTTTGGAATTTGAAGCTAGAAATAATATACCTGCTGAAACAACTGCTTATTGTCTCATCATACATGATCGCATTGTACAGTATAAACCAATCAGCGGTATAGTTAAAAAACTGTAAAGCAATGGAGGGGGTAAAATGAACGTAGTGGGGAGGGGTTGAACTGAGAGGTATATAACTCACGTTCCTGGGATAGAAATTTATTTCTATTCCAAGATGGAGTTCATCGTAGACGTTCAAGGCTTCAAGAAACCCTGCAACGATTTCATTTTCAAAGAGTTGGCTATACTTCCTCTTGAAGCTGATGCTCAACCTCGAGTTTACCTCTTTGAACCTCCATGTGCTTGGAATTCACTACCTGAACGTTATAAAAGTGAAAATCTCTGGCTAACAAACAATTATCATGGAATCCACTGGATGTCTGGAGATGTATCTTACGATGAATTGCGTACTATTATACAAGAAACATTACGAGGTGCAAAAACTATCTACACGAAAGGTGTTGAAAAAAAGCAGTGGTTAGAAAAATATTTGTTAAATGTACAAAATTTAGAAGATATAGACTGTCCAGCGATTAAAAATATTAAAACTGAATCATTGTTAACTACATGTACGCATCATATTACACAAACTAACCATTGTGCTGTAAACATTGTTATGATTCTTCGAAATTGGTTTCTAAATGTATCAAATGAATTGAGAAATTTTTCAGATGGCGTCGATGAAGTGGATTGTACTTATACTACTTTGAAATCTTTTTATGAAACTTCTGAATCTCTATTATTATAAATTTAATCTATTTTTGAATAAATAAATATAATAGTATTAAAAAATTAATATCTTTTTATTGTTGTTCAACCTATGCCCTTAGTATTAAGACTAATAATGAAGGTAAAATAAGAAAAGAAACAATTTTTTTAAGTAAAAATTTATAAATTTATTTTCTCTCATCACATTTTTGAATATATTTACATTTTTTTCTATTACAATTTTTTTTATGTATATTTTAATAATATTTAATATATTATTTATATTCAAATTGAATTTCATTAAATTTTCCACCGAGATATTTTAATTGCAATGTTTGAGACTGCGCGGCTTCTTCCATCATCGTATAGGAAGTAGGTTCAGCTTCAAACAGCCGAGCAAACCTTGCTGGCAGGAATGTTGTGAAAGCAGCATCCAATTCTGCTACAATCCTGACTCCGAATTTGGTCTGCACTCGCTTTATTTTAGTCACTGCATACAACCCATTTGGAGTCAATTCAGCTAGCGGTTTGGTAGGTAGGAAGCTTTCCATACGGCCAACAGCGTTAAGTTTTTGTAAATCCATAGTTTTTTTTATATCTGTAAGCAAAAAATAAAATTAAAAATAATAAAATTGAATAAAAAAAGGATTTGAAGAAGAAAAAAAAAAAGGATATAATACATACCGAAAAAATGTCTCTACTGCTGCTAGTGCTGATGCTGCTAGTGCTGATGCTGCTAGTGTTGATGCTGCTAGTGCTGATGCTGCTAGTGTTGATGCTGCTACTGCTGGTGCTGCTGCTGATGTTGGAAATCTAGGACAGAAATGATCTCTCTGGAACTGGAACCCGCACTTTAACTCTGAAACCCCACTCTTCCTCAACTCCCACTCTATATTACCCCCACTTGAAAACTGCGGAGGCAACTCCCCCTTTAATGTAAACTCTGTACCCCCACCCTATTACAATAATGCGCACGCAAAGTTGTTGAAAAGAGAGGGAGAGTGCGCGAGCAAATCACCATATACTCTGTATCCCCTCTTTATTATAATAATGCGCACGCAAAGTTGTTGAAAAGAGAGGGAGAGTGTGCGCGCAACTCACCATATACTCTGTATCCCCTCTTTATAATAATAATGCGCACGCAAAGTTGTTGAAAAGAGAGGGAGAGTGCGCGCGCAACTCACCGTACCCCACTCTGGTTGTCAAGAGGGGTGGGGTCAAGAGGGTGGAAAGTGGGAGGGAATCTCAAAAGGCATATGCAAATGAGTGGGTGGTAAGGGGGGGTGACCAAGAGGGTTAAAAAATTCAAAGCATATGCAAATTATATGCAAATGAGTGGGTGGTAAGGGGGTGGCCAAGAGGGTTAAAAAATTCAAATCATATGCAAATGATATGCAAATGAGTGGGTGGTAAGGGGGTGGCCAAGAGGGTTAAAAAAATTCAAAGCATATGCAAATGATATGCAAATGAGTGGGTGGTAAGGGGGTGGCCAAGAGGGTTCAAAAATTCAAATTATATGCAAATGATATGCAAATGAGTGGGTGGTAAGGGGGTGGCCAAGAGGGTTCAAAAATTCAAAAATTCCCGCGAGCAACAGCGCCATCTCGCGACAACGGTCGGTAACACCGATCTATGGTAAAGTAGAGTTACCATAGGTCGGTAAGGTAGGAATCGAATAGGACTGAGCTAGAACCTACATAGCTCTACTACTATTATTTTTGAAAAAAAAATTATTTTTCAGTTACATTGAGTTAATATAGCTGAAAAATGCAAAATCTAATGATTTTTGATAATTTTTTTTAATTTTTGAAAAAATTCAAAATTTTCAAAATTTTCAAAAATTGTTAAAAATTAATTATTTTTGAAAAAAAAATTATTTTTCAGTTACATTGAGTTAATATAGCTGAAAAATGCAAAATCTAATGATTTTTGATAATTTTTTTTAATTTTTGAAAAAATTTTCAAAATTTTCAAAAATTGTTAAAAATTAATTATTTTTGAAAAAAAAATTATTTTTCAGTTACATTGAGTTAATATAGCTGAAAAATGCAAAATCTAATGATTTTTGATAATTTTTTTTAATTTTTAAAAAAATTCAAAATTTTCAAAATTTTCAAAAATTGTTAAAAATTAATTATTTTTGAAAAAAAAATTATTTTTCAGTTACATTGAGTTAATATAGCTGAAAAATGCAAAATCTAATGATTTTTGATAATTTTTTTTAATTTTTGAAAAAATTCAAAATTTTCAAAATTTTCAAAAATTGTTAAAAATTAATTATTTTTGAAAAAAAAATTATTTTTCAGTTACATTGAGTTAATATAGCTGAAAAATGCAAAATCTAATGATTTTTGATAATTTTTTTTAATTTTTAAAAAAATTCAAAATTTTCAAAATTTTCAAAAATTGTTAAAAATTAATTATTTTTGAAAAAAAAATTATTTTTCAGTTACATTGAGTTAATATAGCTGAAAAATGCAAAATCTAATGATTTTTGATAATTTTTTTTAATTTTTGAAAAAATTCAAAATTTTCAAAATTTTCCAAAATTGTTAAAAATTAATTATTTTTGAAAAAAAAATTATTTTTCAGTTACATTGAGTTAATATAGCTGAAAAATGCAAAATCTAATGATTTTTGATAATTTTTTTTAATTTTTGAAAAAATTCAAAATTTTCAAAATTTTCAAAAATTGTTAAAAATTAATTATTTTTGAAAAAAAAATTATTTTTCAGTTACATTGAGTTAATATAGCTGAAAAATGCAAAATCTAATGATTTTTGATAATTTTTTTTAATTTTTGAAAAAATTCAAAATTTTCAAAAATTGTTAAAAATTAATTATTTTTGAAAAAAAAATTATTTTTCAGTTACATTGAGTTAATATAGCTGAAAAATGCAAAATCTAACGATTTTTGATAATTTTTTTTAATTTTTGAAAAAATTCAAAATTTTCAAAATTTTCAAAAATTGTTAAAAATTAATTATTTTTGAAAAAAAAATTATTTTTCAGTTACATTGAGTTAATATAGCTGAAAAATGCAAAATCTAATGATTTTTGATAATTTTTTTTAATTTTTGAAAAAATTCAAAATTTTCAAAATTTTCAAAAATTGTTAAAAATTAATTATTTTTGAAAAAAAAATTATTTTTCAGTTACATTGAGTTAATATAGCTGAAAAATGCAAAATCTAATGATTTTTGATAATTTTTTTTAATTTTTGAAAAAATTCAAAATTTTTAAAATTTTCAAAAATTGTTAAAAATTAATTATTTTTGAAAAAAAAATTATTTTTCAGTTACATTGAGTTAATATAGCTGAAAAATGCAAAATCTAATGATTTTTGATAATTTTTTTTAATTTTTAAAAAAATTCAAAATTTTCAAAATTTTCAAAAATTGTTAAAAATTAATTATTTTTGAAAAAAAAATTATTTTTCAGTTACATTGAGTTAATATAGCTGAAAAATGCAAAATCTAATGATTTTTGATAATTTTTTTTAATTTTTGAAAAAATTCAAAATTTTCAAAAATTGTTAAAAATTAATTATTTTTGAAATAAAATTATTTTTCAGTTACATTGAGTTAATATAGCTGAAAACAAAAACAAAAACAAAAACAAAAACAAAAACAAAAACAAAAACAAAAACAAAAACAAAAACAAAAACAAAAACAAAAACAAAAACAAAAACAAAAACAAAAACAAAAACAAAAACAAAAACAAAAACAAAAACAAAAACAAAAACAAAAACAAAAACAAAAACAAAAACAAAAACAAAAACAAAAACAAAAACAAAAACAAAAACAAAAACAAAGACAAAAACAAAAACAAAAACAAAACAAAAACAAAGACAAAGACAAAGACATAAACAATAACAATAACAATAACAATAACAATAAGAATAACAACAACAACAACAACAACAAAAACAAAAATTTTCAAAATTTTCAAAAATTGTTAAAAGTTAATTATTTTTGAAAAAAAAATTATTTTTCAGTTACATTGAGTTAATATAGCTGAAAAATGCAAAATCTAATGATTTTTGATAATTTTTTTTAATTTTTGAAAAAATTCAAAATTTTCAAAATTTTCCAAAATTGTTAAAAATTAATTATTTTTGAAAAAAAAATTATTTTTCAGTTACATTGAGTTAATATAGCTGAAAAATGCAAAATCTAATGATTTTTGATAATTTTTTTTAATTTTTGAAAAAATTCAAAATTTTCAAAATTTTCAAAAATTGTTAAAAATTTATTATTTTTGAAAAAAAAATTATTTTTCAGTTACATTGAGTTAATATAGCTGAAAAATGCAAAATCTAATGATTTTTGATAATTTTTTTTAATTTTTGAAAAAATTCAAAATTTTCAAAATTTTCAAAAATTGTTAAAAATTAATTATTTTTGAAAAAAAAATTATTTTTTAGTTACATTGAGTTAATATAGCTGAAAAATGCAAAATCTAATGATTTTTGATAATTTTTTTTAATTTTTGAAAAAATTCAAAATTTTCAAAATTTTCAAAAATTGTTAAAAATTAATTATTTTTGAAAAAAAAATTATTTTTCAGTTACATTGAGTTAATATAGCTGAAAAATGCAAAATCTAATGATTTTTGATAATTTTTTTTAATTTTTGAAAAAATTCAAAATTTTTAAAATTTTCAAAAATTGTTAAAAATTAATTATTTTTGAAAAAAAAATTATTTTTCAGTTACATTGAGTTAATATAGCTGAAAAATGCAAAATCTAATGATTTTTGATAATTTTTTTTAATTTTTAAAAAAATTCAAAATTTTCAAAATTTTCAAAAATTGTTAAAAATTAATTATTTTTGAAAAAAAAATTATTTTTCAGTTACATTGAGTTAATATAGCTGAAAAATGCAAAATCTAATGATTTTTGATAATTTTTTTTAATTTTTGAAAAAATTCAAAATTTTCAAAATTTTCAAAAATTGTTAAAAATTAATTATTTTTGAAATAAAATTATTTTTCAGTTACATTGAGTTAATATAGCTGAAAACAAAAACAAAAACAGAAACAAAAACAAAAACAAAAACAAAAACAAAAACAAAAACAAAAACAAAAACAAAAACAAAAACAAAAACAAAAACAAAAACAAAAACAAAAACAAAAACAAAAACAAAAACAAAAACAAAAACAAAAACAAAAACAAAAACAAAAACAAAAACAAAAACAAAAACAAAAACAAAAACAAAAACAAAAACAAAAACAAAAACAAAAACAAAAACAAAAACAAAAACAAAAACAAAAACAAAACAAAAACAAAGACAAAGACAAAGACAAAGACATAAACAATAACAATAACAATAACAATAACAATAACAATAAGAATAACAACAACAACAACAACAACAAAAACAAAAATTTTCAAAATTTTCAAAAATTGTTAAAAGTTAATTATTTTTGAAAAAAAAATTATTTTTCAGTTACATTGAGTTAATATAGCTGAAAAATGCAAAATCTAATGATTTTTGATAATTTTTTTTAATTTTTGAAAAAATTCAAAATTTTCAAAATTTTCCAAAATTGTTAAAAATTAATTATTTTTGAAAAAAAAATTATTTTTCAGTTACATTGAGTTAATATAGCTGAAAAATGCAAAATCTAATGATTTTTGATAATTTTTTTTAATTTTTGAAAAAATTCAAAATTTTCAAAATTTTCAAAAATTGTTAAAAATTTATTATTTTTGAAAAAAAAATTATTTTTCAGTTACATTGAGTTAATATAGCTGAAAAATGCAAAATCTAATGATTTTTGATAATTTTTTTTAATTTTTGAAAAAATTCAAAATTTTCAAAATTTTCAAAAATTGTTAAAAATTAATTATTTTTGAAAAAAAAATTATTTTTCAGTTACATTGAGTTAATATAGCTGAAAAATGCAAAATCTAATGATTTTTGATAATTTTTTTTAATTTTTGAAAAAATTCAAAATTTTCAAAATTTTCCAAAATTGTTAAAAATTAATTATTTTTGAAAAAAAAATTATTTTTCAGTTACATTGAGTTAATATAGCTGAAAAATGCAAAATCTAATGATTTTTGATAATTTTTTTTAATTTTTGAAAAAATTCAAAATTTTCAAAATTTTCAAAAATTGTTAAAAATTAATTATTTTTGAAAAAAAAATTATTTTTCAGTTACATTGAGTTAATATAGCTGAAAAATGCAAAATCTAATGATTTTTGATAATTTTTTTTAATTTTTGAAAAAATTCAAAATTTTCAAAATTTTCAAAAATTGTTAAAAATTAATTATTTTTGAAAAAAAAATTATTTTTCAGTTACATTGAGTTAATATAGCTGAAAAATGCAAAATCTAATGATTTTTGATAATTTTTTTTAATTTTTGAAAAAATTCAAAATTTTAAAATTTTCAAAAATTGTTAAAAATTAATTATTTTTGAAAAAAAAATTATTTTTCAGTTACATTGAGTTAATATAGCTGAAAAATGCAAAATCTAATGATTTTTGATAATTTTTTTTAATTTTTAAAAAAATTCAAAATTTTCAAAATTTTCAAAAATTGTTAAAAATTAATTATTTTTGAAAAAAAAATTATTTTTCAGTTACATTGAGTTAATATAGCTGAAAAATGCAAAATCTAATGATTTTTGATAATTTTTTTTAATTTTTGAAAAAATTCAAAATTTTCAAAATTTTCAAAAATTGTTAAAAATTAATTATTTTTGAAATAAAAATTATTTTTCAGTTACATTGAGTTAATATAGCTGAAAACAAAAACAAAAACAGAAACAAAAACAAAAACAAAAACAAAAACAAAAACAAAAACAAAAACAAAAACAAAAACAAAAACAAAAACAAAAACAAAAACAAAAACAAAAACAAAAACAAAAACAAAAACAAAAACAAAAACAAAAACAAAAACAAAAACAAAAACAAAAACAAAAACAAAAACAAAAACAAAAACAAAAACAAAAACAAAAACAAAAACAAAAACAAAAACAAAAACAAAAACAAAAACAAAAACAAAAACAAAACAAAAACAAAGACAAAGACAAAGACATAAACAATAACAATAACAATAACAATAACAATAACAATAACAATAAGAATAACAACAACAACAACAACAACAAAAACAAAAATTTTCAAAATTTTCAAAAATTGTTAAAAGTTAATTATTTTTGAAAAAAAAATTATTTTTCAGTTACATTGAGTTAATATAGCTGAAAAATGCAAAATCTAATGATTTTTGATAATTTTTTTTAATTTTTGAAAAAATTCAAAATTTTCAAAATTTTCCAAAATTGTTAAAAATTAATTATTTTTGAAAAAAAAATTATTTTTCAGTTACATTGAGTTAATATAGCTGAAAAATGCAAAATCTAATGATTTTTGATAATTTTTTTTAATTTTTGAAAAAATTCAAAATTTTCAAAATTTTCAAAAATTGTTAAAAATTTATTATTTTTGAAAAAAAAATTATTTTTCAGTTACATTGAGTTAATATAGCTGAAAAATGCAAAATCTAATGATTTTTGATAATTTTTTTTAATTTTTGAAAAAATTCAAAATTTTCAAAATTTTCAAAAATTGTTAAAAATTAATTATTTTTGAAAAAAAAATTATTTTTTAGTTACATTGAGTTAATATAGCTGAAAAATGCAAAATCTAATGATTTTTGATAATTTTTTTTAATTTTTGAAAAAATTCAAAATTTTCAAAATTTTCCAAAATTGTTAAAAATTAATTATTTTTGAAAAAAAAATTATTTTTCAGTTACATTGAGTTAATATAGCTGAAAAATGCAAAATCTAATGATTTTTGATAATTTTTTTTAATTTTTGAAAAAAATCAAAATTTTCAAAATTTTCAAAAATTGTTAAAAATTAATTATTTTTGAAAAAAAAATTATTTTTCAGTTACATTGAGTTAATATAGCTGAAAAATGCAAAATCTAATGATTTTTGATAATTTTTTTTAATTTTTAAAAAAATTCAAAATTTTCAAAATTTTCAAAAATTGTTAAAAATTAATTATTTTTGAAAAAAAAATTATTTTTCAGTTACATTGAGTTAATATAGCTGAAAAATGCAAAATCTAATGATTTTTGATAATTTTTTTTAATTTTTAAAAAATTCAAAATTTTCAAAATTTTCAAAAATTGTTAAAAATTAATTATTTTTGAAAAAAAAATTATTTTTCAGTTACATTGAGTTAATATAGCTGAAAAATGCAAAATCTAATGATTTTTGATAATTTTTTTTAATTTTTGAAAAAATTCAAAATTTTCAAAATTTTCCAAAATTGTTAAAAATTAATTATTTTTGAAAAAAAAATTATTTTTCAGTTACATTGAGTTAATATAGCTGAAAAATGCAAAATCTAATGATTTTTGATAATTTTTTTTAATTTTTGAAAAAATTCAAAATTTTCAAAATTTTCAAAAATTGTTAAAAATTTATTATTTTTGAAAAAAAAATTATTTTTCAGTTACATTGAGTTAATATAGCTGAAAAATGCAAAATCTAATGATTTTTGATAATTTTTTTTAATTTTTGAAAAAATTCAAAATTTTCAAAATTTTCAAAAATTGTTAAAAATTAATTATTTTTGAAAAAAAAATTATTTTTTAGTTACATTGAGTTAATATAGCTGAAAAATGCAAAATCTAATGATTTTTGATAATTTTTTTTAATTTTTGAAAAAATTCAAAATTTTCAAAATTTTCCAAAATTGTTAAAAATTAATTATTTTTGAAAAAAAAATTATTTTTTAGTTACATTGAGTTAATATAGCTGAAAAATGCAAAATCTAATGATTTTTGATAATTTTTTTTAATTTTTGAAAAAATTCAAAATTTTCAAAATTTTCAAAAATTGTTAAAAATTAATTATTTTTGAAAAAAAAATTATTTTTCAGTTACATTGAGTTAATATAGCTGAAAAATGCAAAATCTAATGATTTTTGATAATTTTTTTTAATTTTTAAAAAAATTCAAAATTTTCAAAATTTTCAAAAATTGTTAAAAATTAATTATTTTTGAAAAAAAAATTATTTTTCAGTTACATTGAGTTAATATAGCTGAAAAATGCAAAATCTAATGATTTTTGATAATTTTTTTTAATTTTTGAAAAAATTCAAAATTTTCAAAAATTGTTAAAAATTAATTATTTTTGAAATAAAATTATTTTTCAGTTACATTGAGTTAATATAGCTGAAAACAAAAACAAAAACAAAAACAAAAACAAAAACAAAAACAAAAACAAAAACAAAAACAAAAACAAAAACAAAAACAAAAACAAAAACAAAAACAAAAACAAAAACAAAAACAAAAACAAAAACAAAAACAAAAACAAAAACAAAAACAAAAACAAAAACAAAAACAAAAACAAAAACAAAAACAAAAACAAAAACAAAAACAAAAACAAAAACAAAAACAAAAACAAAAACAAAAACAAAAACAAAAACAAAAACAAAAACAAAAACAAAAACAAAAACAAAAACAAAAACAAAAACAAAAACAAAAACAAAAACAAAAACAAAAACAAAAACAAAAACAAAAACAAAAACAAAACAAAAACAAAGACAAAGACAAAGACATAAACAATAACAATAACAATAACAATAACAATAACAATAACAATAAGAATAACAACAACAACAACAACAACAAAAACAAAAATTTTCAAAATTTTCAAAAATTGTTAAAAGTTAATTATTTTTGAAAAAAAAATTATTTTTCAGTTACATTGAGTTAATATAGCTGAAAAATGCAAAATCTAATGATTTTTGATAATTTTTTTTAATTTTTGAAAAAATTCAAAATTTTCAAAATTTTCCAAAATTGTTAAAAATTAATTATTTTTGAAAAAAAAATTATTTTTCAGTTACATTGAGTTAATATAGCTGAAAAATGCAAAATCTAATGATTTTTGATAATTTTTTTTAATTTTTGAAAAAATTCAAAATTTTCAAAATTTTCAAAAATTGTTAAAAATTAATTATTTTTGAAAAAAAAATTATTTTTCAGTTACATTGAGTTAATATAGCTGAAAAATGCAAAATCTAATGATTTTTGATAATTTTTTTTAATTTTTGAAAAAATTCAAAATTTTCAAAATTTTCAAAAATTGTTAAAAATTAATTATTTTTGAAAAAAAAATTATTTTTTAGTTACATTGAGTTAATATAGCTGAAAAATGCAAAATCTAATGATTTTTGATAATTTTTTTTAATTTTTGAAAAAATTCAAAATTTTCAAAATTTTCAAAAATTGTTAAAAATTAATTATTTTTGAAAAAAAAATTATTTTTTAGTTACATTGAGTTAATATAGCTGAAAAATGCAAAATCTAATGATTTTTGATAATTTTTTTTAATTTTTGAAAAAATTCAAAATTTTCAAAATTTTCAAAAATTGTTAAAAATTAATTATTTTTGAAAAAAAAATTATTTTTCAGTTACATTGAGTTAATATAGCTGAAAAATGCAAAATCTAATGATTTTTGATAATTTTTTTTAATTTTTGAAAAAATTCAAAATTTTTAAAATTTTCAAAAATTGTTAAAAATTAATTATTTTTGAAAAAAAAATTATTTTTCAGTTACATTGAGTTAATATAGCTGAAAAATGCAAAATCTAATGATTTTTGATAATTTTTTTTAATTTTTAAAAAAATTCAAAATTTTCAAAATTTTCAAAAATTGTTAAAAATTAATTATTTTTGAAAAAAAAATTATTTTTCAGTTACATTGAGTTAATATAGCTGAAAAATGCAAAATCTAATGATTTTTGATAATTTTTTTTAATTTTTGAAAAAATTCAAAATTTTCAAAATTTTCAAAAATTGTTAAAAATTAATTATTTTTGAAATAAAATTATTTTTCAGTTACATTGAGTTAATATAGCTGAAAACAAAAACAAAAACAGAAACAAAAACAAAAACAAAAACAAAAACAAAAACAAAAACAAAAACAAAAACAAAAACAAAAACAAAAACAAAAACAAAAACAAAAACAAAAACAAAAACAAAAACAAAAACAAAAACAAAAACAAAAACAAAAACAAAAACAAAAACAAAAACAAAAACAAAAACAAAAACAAAAACAAAAACAAAAACAAAAACAAAAACAAAAACAAAAACAAAAACAAAAACAAAAACAAAACAAAAACAAAGACAAAGACAAAGACATAAACAATAACAATAACAATAACAATAACAATAACAATAACAATAAGAATAACAACAACAACAACAACAACAAAAACAAAAATTTTCAAAATTTTCAAAAATTGTTAAAAGTTAATTATTTTTGAAAAAAAAATTATTTTTCAGTTACATTGAGTTAATATAGCTGAAAAATGCAAAATCTAATGATTTTTGATAATTTTTTTTAATTTTTGAAAAAATTCAAAATTTTCAAAATTTTCCAAAATTGTTAAAAATTAATTATTTTTGAAAAAAAAATTATTTTTCAGTTACATTGAGTTAATATAGCTGAAAAATGCAAAATCTAATGATTTTTGATAATTTTTTTTAATTTTTGAAAAAATTCAAAATTTTCAAAATTTTCAAAAATTGTTAAAAATTTATTATTTTTGAAAAAAAAATTATTTTTCAGTTACATTGAGTTAATATAGCTGAAAAATGCAAAATCTAATGATTTTTGATAATTTTTTTTAATTTTTGAAAAAATTCAAAATTTTCAAAATTTTCAAAAATTGTTAAAAATTAATTATTTTTGAAAAAAAAATTATTTTTTAGTTACATTGAGTTAATATAGCTGAAAAATGCAAAATCTAATGATTTTTGATAATTTTTTTTAATTTTTGAAAAAATTCAAAATTTTCAAAATTTTCCAAAATTGTTAAAAATTAATTATTTTTGAAAAAAAAATTATTTTTTAGTTACATTGAGTTAATATAGCTGAAAAATGCAAAATCTAATGATTTTTGATAATTTTTTTTAATTTTTGAAAAAATTCAAAATTTTCAAAATTTTCAAAAATTGTTAAAAATTAATTATTTTTGAAAAAAAAATTATTTTTCAGTTACATTGAGTTAATATAGCTGAAAAATGCAAAATCTAATGATTTTTGATAATTTTTTTTAATTTTTAAAAAAATTCAAAATTTTCAAAATTTTCAAAAATTGTTAAAAATTAATTATTTTTGAAAAAAAAATTATTTTTCAGTTACATTGAGTTAATATAGCTGAAAAATGCAAAATCTAATGATTTTTGATAATTTTTTTTAATTTTTAAAAAAATTCAAAATTTTCAAAATTTTCAAAAATTGTTAAAAATTAATTATTTTTGAAAAAAAAATTATTTTTCAGTTACATTGAGTTAATATAGCTGAAAAATGCAAAATCTAATGATTTTTGATAATTTTTTTTAATTTTTGAAAAAATTCAAAATTTTCAAAAATTGTTAAAAATTAATTATTTTTGAAATAAAATTATTTTTCAGTTACATTGAGTTAATATAGCTGAAAACAAAAACAAAAACAAAAACAAAAACAAAAACAAAAACAAAAACAAAAACAAAAACAAAAACAAAAACAAAAACAAAAACAAAAACAAAAACAAAAACAAAAACAAAAACAAAAACAAAAACAAAAACAAAAACAAAAACAAAAACAAAAACAAAAACAAAAACAAAAACAAAAACAAAAACAAAAACAAAAACAAAAACAAAAACAAAAACAAAAACAAAAACAAAAACAAAAACAAAAACAAAAACAAAAACAAAAACAAAAACAAAAACAAAAACAAAAACAAAAACAAAAACAAAAACAAAAACAAAAACAAAAACAAAAACAAAAACAAAAACAAAAACAAAAACAAAAACAAAAACAAAAACAAAAACAAAAACAAAAACAAAAACAAAAACAAAAACAAAACAAAAACAAAGACAAAGACAAAGACATAAACAATAACAATAACAATAACAATAACAATAACAATAACAATAAGAATAACAACAACAACAACAACAACAAAAACAAAAATTTTCAAAATTTTCAAAAATTGTTAAAAGTTAATTATTTTTGAAAAAAAAATTATTTTTCAGTTACATTGAGTTAATATAGCTGAAAAATGCAAAATCTAATGATTTTTGATAATTTTTTTTAATTTTTGAAAAAATTCAAAATTTTCAAAATTTTCCAAAATTGTTAAAAATTAATTATTTTTGAAAAAAAAATTATTTTTCAGTTACATTGAGTTAATATAGCTGAAAAATGCAAAATCTAATGATTTTTGATAATTTTTTTTAATTTTTGAAAAAATTCAAAATTTTCAAAATTTTCAAAAATTGTTAAAAATTTATTATTTTTGAAAAAAAAATTATTTTTCAGTTACATTGAGTTAATATAGCTGAAAAATGCAAAATCTAATGATTTTTGATAATTTTTTTTAATTTTTGAAAAAATTCAAAATTTTCAAAATTTTCAAAAATTGTTAAAAATTAATTATTTTTGAAAAAAAAATTATTTTTTAGTTACATTGAGTTAATATAGCTGAAAAATGCAAAATCTAATGATTTTTGATAATTTTTTTTAATTTTTGAAAAAATTCAAAATTTTCAAAATTTTCAAAAATTGTTAAAAATTAATTATTTTTGAAAAAAAAATTATTTTTCAGTTACATTGAGTTAATATAGCTGAAAAATGCAAAATCTAATGATTTTTGATAATTTTTTTTAATTTTTGAAAAAATTCAAAATTTTCAAAATTTTCAAAAATTGTTAAAAATTAATTATTTTTGAAAAAAAAATTATTTTTCAGTTACATTGAGTTAATATAGCTGAAAAATGCAAAATCTAATGATTTTTGATAATTTTTTTTAATTTTTAAAAAAATTCAAAATTTTCAAAATTTTCAAAAATTGTTAAAAATTAATTATTTTTGAAAAAAAAATTATTTTTCAGTTACATTGAGTTAATATAGCTGAAAAATGCAAAATCTAATGATTTTTGATAATTTTTTTTAATTTTTGAAAAAATTCAAAATTTTCAAAAATTGTTAAAAATTAATTATTTTTGAAATAAAATTATTTTTCAGTTACATTGAGTTAATATAGCTGAAAACAA